>NW_025963846.1:16565345-16695345 GCF_023055435.1 Haliotis rufescens | reverse complement strand
ATCATTTTAGATGGATTTTTGAGTTGAATTCAACCTTGGAACTGAAGTTTCCATTGAATGTGATAACCATAACAACGAATAAACAGTAAAGTTTGAGATATGACTGATTTGTATTTTGTTTACCCTTATAATTTAAGAAAAAGAAACTTCCACATTACCATGTGAAAATTACTACCACTCATGATCAAAAGAAAAACAAATTTGAACAGCATTGCATCTATTTTATTGAAACTGTAAAACTATGGTAAATACAATCGAAACTATCGATATTCCTAACTGAAATCGATACTATTGTTCGGAAACTGATTTAACAATCGATTTATTGACTTTTAGTGCTTACCAATAGCAATGTACCGATATTTCGATTTATCGTGACACCCCTAATTGAAATATGGTAGACAAACTACACAAATGTTTCGGTTCCATTTTACGGGAAACCTTGCTATGCACCAGTGCATCAAACACACATGCACGCATGTATTCTGTTGTTTCGATACATACATGTACATGTTCTTTGGAAATTGCATTCTGCAAATTATTCTTTGTATAACTAAGTTATGTTACATAAATGCATACAGGTGCAACAGAACAAACAAGATTCTGAAACATATGATCATGAAATGGTTGGGTGAAAATCAAATTTGCTTTTTTGACCATTTTGTCTCGTATGTATGAATCTGAAACATACGCTGGTCTTGAATGTCATTGGTTGAAGAAATTAATCATCCAATAAAAACAGTGTTTCATTATAAGAAGAAATGTGACACTCGAGTTACAGATGTAGTAGATTAAGTAGAGGTAGTGTTGGAATGTGACAGGGCCACTTAGAATATGACATGATATGTTTACAGTGCTTTACACTACTGCTGTACTATGCTATGCTGGGCTGGGCTTTGCTGTGCTGTGCTGTGCTGTGCTGTGCTGTTCTGTGCTGTTGCTTGGCCTCAGCAGCAGTTAATAGGATTAGTTTTATATTTGAAGAATAGTTGGGCACTGTAGAACTTTGGCCGCGCTAAATTGAAATTGGAACTGAATGCGCAGTGAAACTTCAAGTTCTCTTTTCCATAAATCTTGAAATATACTCTCTTAGTCAGTTTCAAAACGCATTGCCAGTCTACTTTGAATGTTGTAGTAACAGCTACTATGTCTTGTAACGTATAATTGTACATATGAATATTTCAAAATGCCTATCGACAAAGTACTTTAACATAAATATCAGCTTCGTGATGCGGTCGTTGGATCAGCTGTCAATCAGAGGTAGTTATAATGATCTGAAACCTTTGATTGACCAATCAGAGTTAAATAATGTCCAAAATCATGTTACAATTAATATTAATATATTACATTTCATTGGGAAAATGCATTGGGCGTACATGATAATAGTCACCATCCATTAAGACGTTTTGTGGATATTGAGGTAAAAGAATTTCATCACAATCGTTTTTCTCTTTAGAGGTCACGTTTGATCCAGTTCGCTGTGCAGAGTTGCGTCCCTTAGGCACGACAGCCACTTATAATTGTGGTTCGGATCCCGGTTCGACCCGATAATGTTTCAAGGTTTGTCAGTACCATACCCGTGCTCGTGTGTTTCACCAAGTGATGAACGTCTGAGACCTGCATCACTTCGGGCTTTCCCCCTACATTAAACTGACACATTGTGTTATAACTGGAATACTGTTCAATGCGACGTAAAACCCAACTCACTCTTTCCCTTTGCTGTTGTGCATCTCATTTGGGAAATGAAAGTAAGAACAAAAACTACCATCACTCTGTCAAAAGAACACCAAATTGCTCGGCACAAGGTACGTTTGACAATTTGTATAAAGTTCAAAGGGCTACCATACTGAGGAGGATTCTCATACCTGTAAGAACGAGTGAAGTGTTAATTAAATAGCCGAAGGCGTGCAGGTGCTAGTGGGCTACAAAAGTCCTGAGCTATCGTTGCCATGGCAATTATCAGCTACCGGTGCTACGAAGGTTCCCACTGAAAAACAGGTAACCTTCAGCACGAGTAGTAATTAGAAAGTAATGCAACTTGGTCTTGTGGAGACTAATACATACAGACATTGTTGAGACGGTTTTATTGACATGTGTACAAATATCGTTTATCTACATATCTACAAGCTCATCACCTGAAATAAACGCTCTCTGAAAAGATATACAAAATAGAATAATATATGAAATACAAAGAGGCGATGACATATGTCACATCCCTGTTCTGAAACATTTTTGAAAATATAACTGATGATCTATTAAATAAGGATAAATTCAGCTTACATACTCCCGGAAACAAGTAACTGTGCTTCATGTAAAGTGGTGTAAATGTTATGTCATTGAAAATAACAACATAATTTTTGGTCATTCGTCTGAACAATATTTTATCGTAACAAATTCATTGACAAAACTCAATGTAACGTCTATAAGAGGAGTGGTGTAACAACTCGACTGACTATTTCAATATCGGATATGACCACAATTTGCGTTGATACGGACGAGGCGGCGGCGGCGCATTGAGGACATCTTGGGGAATGTTGTTCCAAATGTCAACCAAAGAATGATCCAACTGAGCTATCGTTACCGGGTGGTTCTGGTCCTGTCGTAGGCGTCGTTTTATCTTATCCCAGACATTGTCTAGTGGTGATAGGTCTGGAGAAACAACCGATACTGACGACAATGATAAACGCTAGCGTCGCAAAAACGTTCTCATGGACGCCTGTAGGCCAATGAACGACACATCTGCGTGAAGTACACTGTCCCAGCCTTGTCTTCTAAACCTCAGATGCTGTCTACGCCAAGCTAGGCATGGCTGACAGTGATGTTGAAGCAAAATTTGGCGTATCACTGGATGCTGGGGCCGGATCTTGTGCTCCCTCAACCGGTTGCGTACGGTCTCTACCATTAATTGGTCTCAACCCACGAATTATTGGAGCTGTTAATATGGCATTTTGGTATCGATTCCGTGGATGCACCAACCCAGTATAGTTGTCTTGTCGTGACGTGTTGCCTTTGTCTCCAACGAGATGATGTGTATCGATGAACATTGAAATGTCTGGCAACTTGCGTAAGCGTGATTTACGGTTAAACAGAAGTATTTTTATAAGCACCTGATAACTAAACAATCATTGTGTGGAGTTCACATTCAAAATCCTCGTGTGTAATATCATGCTCCCAATAAACACGCAAACATCCAAATTGTGAATCACGACCTGAAAGTCATGGAGATGTCAACGTGAATATGTATTGAAAGATGCGGTATTGAATTTCAGACTAAATAATATTTTTGATTGAACTTTATATGAAGCACAGTTACCTTTTCCGTCAGTATGAATTGAAACAAGCTTATCCTAATGTTTTATTCCACACATTCACGTATATGCATGTACATTGTTTAGATCCTAAACGCAAACCTAATCGCGTTCCTAGTACCTGTTTGTTCAAGAACGGTCGTTTAGCCAATTCTACTGATTTACACACCTAAACTGGAAATGGGGCGGTCGGGTAGCCCAGTGGTTAAGGCGTTCGCTCGTCACGCCGAAGACCCGGGCTCGAATCCCGACATGGGTACAATGCGTGAAGCCCATTTCTGGTGTCCCCCGCCGTGATATAGCTGGAATATTGCTAAAAGCGGCGTAAAACAATCTCACTCACTCACTAAACTGGAAATAAAGGAAACAAGTGACGCCGCCTCGTCTGTATATATAGATCTATGTATAATAATCCAAAGTGACAAAAGTCTCACAACTGGATGACTTCAATTTTCAAATAGTCAACTTTCCGATCATGTCGAACGATATTCCAGCAGCTCCAGCCTTAGGTGTCTATATTTCACTGCTTTTGAGGGTACAATCGAGCATGCTCTTTCCACGAAGATTTCAAAGAGCGTCAGTCGACTCTTGCTCAGAAGTTATTTGATCAAGGCCTTTCAAAAGCCTTCAAAACGTTTTATGGTAGACATGTTAAGGACATTTACACATTTACACACCAGTGACGAAATGATGCCCAATGCTGTTCACTAAATTGACACGGGTACCATATGTTCCTGTGTCTTTTTACAGGCAAACAAATGTTTTGCCTTTGCATGTGTTTGTGACGGGTCCCACCGGTGGGGCAGGATACGTTCACCCTTTCGCGAACACCAGGTACCATCACTATCTGATTGTGATTCATAAACACATGCTCATTATAAGCCGGAATCGTACAATCGACTCTTTTGGCAGCGATTTCTTGTGAAAATGGAAAGGGGTTTGTCGCTTTTATCTATTGTCCCAATATGTTTACGTGTTATTGGGATTGTGCTTACTGAGATTGGGATTCGGGGGTCTGAGATTGGGATTCGGGGGTTCCCTTAAATATTGTTCCTAGTATACAAGCGAAGGATGCAGACACAATTTCAAGCATGTCATTTATTTCATGTTTACACTGAGAGCCATACAGCTAGCAGCTGTATCGCGGAATAAAAGAGTTCTTCAAGGGGAGAGATAACATATTTTGCAGTGTGGTTACAGCAAAAAAGATTCAAATGATTTCGTCATTAGATGAGAAAGGTCTGTTAAGAACGGCCTCAGTAAGTCGGTCACAGTTGACAACGCATAGTAATACATTTACGCAATGAAGAATAGAACGCCAAAATGATAAACGCATAATGGGAGAGATTTCCGAGGTTTTAATGAGGTTTACAAATGTTGGTCATCATTTATCAATTGGCCGATTATTAAGATGTGTCAAACAGATACTGAGGGAGATTGCTGTCCACAGACATGGATCGAATCGATTATTGGAAGTGAATTTCATCGGTTTTGTTTACTACGATGGGTCGAAGCAAGGACATTCCTGTGCGGGCAAGAAGCCAAACTTGTTGAGTTTTCTCATAAATGCTAAAACACTGAATTCGAGATTGATCTAAATGATAGGAAACAATGCTTCTGTATTCCCAGGAGTTTCCTCAGGAATATGTCCGTCGGCGTTAAAAACTTTTCGTCATTTCAAGAATACAGTGTAGTGAAAAACGCATGAACGTTTAAATGTGTCGTTCATACACTTACTAACTTCAGCTCGCCATCACGTGCTCATATTCATGTACTCCTTCGTCTAATGTGTTACGCTGACATGTGCAAATTTAGCTACCAAGTAATACTTGCCAATGTCATATGAACCTCGGATTACATGTTCATTTGCAAGCATGAACACATTGTGGAAATACTGTTCCTTCATGTGTGGGGCCTACTAAACACCACTAAAGAGTTTGTTGATTTGTTTTCTTTGTTGTTTTAACGCCGCACTCAGTTATATTCAAACTATGTGACGCGGTCTGTAAATAATCGAGTCTGGATAAGACAAACCAGTGACTGTCATCATGAACATCGATCTACCTAATTGGGTTATGATGGAACGGATAAACCCTGTCAGCGACCCTAACCAAATGATCCCGTTAGTTGACCAATTCTACAACCCGAACTGATTTATTAACAT
Organism: Haliotis rufescens; assembly: GCF_023055435.1. Lineage (NCBI taxonomy): Eukaryota > Metazoa > Mollusca > Gastropoda > Lepetellida > Haliotidae > Haliotis > Haliotis rufescens. Next base: position 16,689,876 of record NW_025963846.1, on the reverse strand, counting down.
AATAAAAACTTGATATGATAAATATACATGTACCTGTATGAATGATTATTTGCTTCTGCGGAATGGACACGGATATAGTCATACTTCAAGTCCTCTTGAAATAAAGCTTGCCTAACATATGCTTATATTGTTTTCCTGAAAAAAATATTCCGGCCATGTTTTAGATGAATCCCGGAAGTCACTCGTGGCCATCCTTGGTTCTGGTGTGCCTTTGTATGTGCTGGTTAGTTGACGGTAAGATGTGAACAATGGGTAAGTCGGTACATTTCTGCGCCGCGTTTAGAAAATAGGGCGAATGCTTTACTAGGCTACCCCACCAGCCCTAAGGGAGGAAGTGGTGAAGCTGTATGTCACAACATAGAAAGCTGTATTCCCCAACATGCCATTGTAATTCACATCTTTTACATTTCACCAAACGTGTTTCTTCAGCATGTCCAATTCTGTTTTTATATACGATCATAATAAGGCCTCATCTCTATGTTTACTTTTGTTCAAAACTTCAGTTCAGAGTTACTTACCTTAGCCAAGCCAGAATCCTCTGGTCGCGGAACCTTTGGTCTGTCAGTACCATACCCATGTAACCAAACGTTACAGTGATATACAGTGATATGACCGTTCAGAAAATGTTATCGATGTAACTCCATATCAGTGATAATCTGTATCTTCTGTTTCGTTAAAAGCAAGGCATTTATCAGATTCCGTTGTTTTGTCTCCAGAGACGAGGACACAAGACTGGTTCCTTACCTACCCAGGTTTTTTCAGTGACTTCGGCGCATACGCCACCCAGGCCCCAGCCCCGCCGTGGGGAAACCAGTATGACATCCCACAAAACATTGGTGCCCTAGATCTTCAAAATCAAGCTGGGACTATGAATGCCCAGGTTCAGCAGGGACTCATGGATTATCAACAAGCCGAGCTTATGAATCCTCCCAGACGGTCTGGAGCTTCGAATGATCATCAAACCCAAACGGAGATGAGGAATGCCCCGAGCCTGCCAGGAGCCTTTGATCGCCAAACACACGCTGAAATCAGGAATGGGCCTGATCAACCTGGAGTTATACTTCAACCAGAGATCATGAGTGCTCAAAGTGATACTGGCATTGTAGACTCCCAGAATCAAGGCAGTGTGGCTCGTCAGCAAGGAAGCAGTGTCCAACAGTCGCAGACCGTTCTAGATCCCACAAGCAACCACGTTTCGGATGTAAACAGCCAGGTAGTAACAGGACCGCAGACTGGAAAACTAGAAGCACAATCTGCATATCCATCTCAGTGGCAAGGCGAGTTGCGGTCAAATCGAAGAGCAAGTATTAATGGTTCATCAAGGGCAGAAGTTGGTTCTCCTGCACCCAGTGTACCTGATCAAGGTTCAATGATATTCTCTGGTAACCCTGCAAGTTCCATACCAATCCAAGAAGGAAGCTACACGCCAGACCAAACTCCCAGGACTGTTCCAGTTCAGGGGACAAGGGAACTACTACAAGGTAAGCCACAACCATCCGTTACAGACCATAATGCATGGCACCAGAGAGGTGGGACAGCATCTGTGGGTAATGTTCAATCTGTGGCATTCCCCCAGCAGAGTTGGCAACCCAACTTTCAAGACCAGCAAGCCATCAAGCGACAATACATGCATACCGACCAAAACATGAACAGTAATCAACCAGATTTCATTCATCAGTCTGATCCAAGAACATTTCAGACCATGCTTGCAAACCAACAAAATCAGCAGTCTCAACAAAATTCATCAATGTCTCAATCCGAGCCAATTCAACAACATCGTGTGATGCCAAGTCAGCATGTTATTCCATGGGGGATGATCCGTCCATCTGCATATTCTCAACTACAGGCAATGGACCCAACAACACGAGCAAACTGGATCTATCAAATGCAGATGAAGACTAGGCAATACTACAGGCATCAGCAGAAGTATCCGACACAGACGTGGAATGTCCCTGCTGAATATGCAACAATAACCCCAGGAGTTGCTGAGTTCAGCACAGGAACAAACTGGTTGAGCAGCACAAGCTCCACCACCAAGCAGTATGTTCAACCTCACACCCCACAACAAAAACAAGAAAGGCAGTTGCAATCTGTCAATAGTTCATCTACCTTTCCTCCTGAAAGGTCACATGTTAAGGTTTCTGGGCTAAACATGGCGCCAACACCTCCCACAAGTACTCAAGGGCAACAGACCACAACAAGTGTCAGCATTGCAACCCGGGCAGGCGTTACCTCAACTTCTTCTATTAATGCCACATCCGAGGGTAATTACTCCGCTTTGTCTACCATTACGCCTCATACGAACATGACAGCGGCAGATCTACATAAAATAGTCCGAATTCTTCTCATTCCACAGCTGACACGAGTTACGACACAGGCACCTACGATGACACTGTCTATACCTATATCACGTGTAGCATCTGGGCAAGTACAACGCCCAATTTCAGAAATGTTCATAAGGATGATCAACTTTGCTCCACGACCCTTGTGGATTTCTGCGCCTATGAATAATAACAGAAGCCATAAACAGACCCAGCCTTTGTCAGAAATTCATGTAAAGTTGGTTAACTATGATCAAAGGATAGTAGATTCATTCAACGGACATATTTCATCCCCCCACACACGACCTTCACGAAGAGAGCAGGCGTTTCAGTCGTCAAAACGGGGACATAAAATACCGAGAATAACATTAGTCAAAAGCAGTGCTGACATTCCTAACAGTTCTGTTCATATGCTCAAACCATCGAATACGTCCAATGATACAAGTGCGCCACAGAGCAATGTACAAAACCATCAACATGCTGTGGTTCGACATACCCAGATGTTGCACCACGTCATGAACAATCTACAGAAGGAACTGAATCGTTTCCAGGGCACTGTCAGACACAACAGAGACTCCCCAGCCACAGACAGACCTCTGAAAGAAGTAAAACCTTCACGAGCTGATGTTGGTGATGGTACTACAATGTCGGTGCCTCAAATACGAAGACAACTTGGACACAAACCACCAATGCCTCTGAAGAAAGATATGAAACCCGAATCCACCATAGTAGGTGATCTAAAAAGAGTAATGCCAGTGAAACAAAACGGAAGTGAATCGACATCCGCGCACTCACCATTGGTCACGTCAACACCATCCACCACAACGTCATCAGAAGCAGCGACGTCTCACATGACAACTGTCGTTCAACCATCACTTACAAAACCGGACACTGCCACAAGAAGTATAGCAAATTCATCGGACTTCAAACTCAAAGACATCCCAGCTGCTGTTATCACAGGCGATCCTAGGGTTAAAAGAAATAAACTAAGCGAACTTCTGAAAAAGCGTAAATCGTCCTTCGCTGTCCCTCTTTCCGAGTTACCGAACGTAGAGCTGACAGCTATCTACTCTGTCAACAACATGGGTGTTGATGCTATTGATGGTCAAATTATCAACATACATGAAACTGGTCAAAAGACACTGTCTACGCGAGTAGAAACAACTAGCATTGCTCCCTCTCCTACCCCAACAACCACGTTGAATGATAACACGTCTCCTTCCACACCTGCCACCAAGTCTACACCAGAGACCGCAGAGATGAGAAAACAGCAAATCAACGATCAACTGAACGAACAGCTGAGTGTCCTCAACCGCCTTCACCAACGACAGCAAATTATTGATCATCAACACCAGCTGAGGGAACAGCAAACAAGACTACAAAAGCAAAGGGACATTCTACAGCAGCAACTACAAGCCCTGCAGAAACTCCGGGGAACACATATGGGCATTGGTAAAGACCCTCTTTCACTTCCTGATGCACCTGGAGGAATAGCTTCAGCCTGGCATGGAATCCAATTGGGATTGTTAGAAGCTGGTTTTAAATAGGCGTGGATGATCAGTTGATCAGTAAGGGACGACCATTTATACATGGGAAAATGCTGTTTTTGTGCGCGAAACTGCTGGTCAAAATAATGTGTTTTCGGGTTTTACAAAAACTTGTTAACATTGATCACTAGGCATGTTAAATTTCTGAATAACCTTCCTGATAATCTTATCAGGAACATCCTTATATATCCATGGGAACATATTCCGTACACGATTCGTTAATCCGGAAATGTGTGTTAATCCGGTCGACTTCCTGAGAACGGTACCTTCCGTATTAACAAGGTATCACTGTAGCCCAGCGTTGTCACGGGGATCTCGTCTGAATGGAGCCGTGGATTAGGTGGCTATAACTCTTGGTGTCTATCTCTATAACACTGTTTTCAGACTGACTCTCGCCATAATAAGTACTAAATCCACATATGCTTGTACAAATGCTGCAGAAAAAATGATAATCCTGCAAATCTAAATCATAATGTTCAAGGTAGACAGAATTTTATGGTTATGCATAATGTTCATCAACCTTGTAAAGCAGAGAAGTTACCAGTAATTTTACGAAGCACCAGCTCTCTCCACGTGAACCCGCACAGTTGTGAGGCAGAAATTTCGACATTCCACGAATATTTATAAGAACATATATATATATTTCTGTTTGACATGTTCCTATTATTCCAGGCGCTGACTGAAAGCGACTGATTGCTCATATACTATGTGTGAATAACATTACACACTGCCATTAAAATAAAGCATTTTCGTATATATTTCAAGACAAAAATACACAATGATCCATTATTTAAAAACTATCTCAGTGCTTCTTTGTTTTCCCCAAACCACATCAGGAGACTTGCAATAGAAAATCAAAGAATAATAAAATCATATTATATATTAAAAATCGTTTGTCATCGATTGCGTTCTTTCATATTGTTTTCTGTATCGATAAAGAACCAAGTGTCAATCACAACAAAATCATATGTTTACCTCTGATGCGATACCTCTCCACAAAGGTCCGTCGGGTGAACTTTCTAATGAGCCACTTAACGTCACATTCGTCACCACTCGCCCCTTTCCGTAACCTGCAATTCGGCTTGTCCCTGAATAACACGAGTTGGTCACGAATGTTAACGTCGAGGCTCTTGAATTCAAGGCTCAACTCCTTTTGCAGCGCCTGGACAGTTCAGTGGGTGAGTGAGTATGGTTTTACGCCGATTTTAGCAATATTCCAGCAATATCACGGCGGAGGACACCAGAAATGGGCTTCACACATTGTACCCATGTCGGGAATCGAACCCGGGTCTTCGGCGTGACGAGCGAACGCTTTAACCACTAGGCTACCCGACCGCCCCGGATAGTTCAGCTTACTGAGCGGGTGACGTCGGCTTACACGTATCCCGATCAAGTCCCAGGCGTGCTCTATGGGGGAAAACCTCGCTTCTGGAGGTAGTCGGTTACTTGATTTGGTTGGTTGGTTGGTTTGTTGTTTTACGCCGCACTCGGCAATATTCCAGCCACATGACGGCGGTCTGTAAATAATCGAGTCTGGACCAGACAATCCAGTGATTAATATCATGAGCATCGATACACGCAATAGGGATCGATGACATGCTTCAACCAAGTCTGCGAGCATGACCGCCCGATCCCGTTAGTCGCCTTTGACGACAAGCATAGTCGCCTTTAACGGCAAGAATGGGTTCCTGAAGACCTATTCTAACCCGATCTTCACGGGTCGTCGGATGTTTGACGTGCACGGTGGACGTTATCGCCAAGAAAAACAAAATATGGACCACCATGGCGTGCAAACTTTGGCGCCAGAATGTTGTCTCGGTAGAACTGTCTAGTGACCCTTCCATGGGCAATGTGCAGTTCTGCCACTCGCATTGACCCCGCCACGTTTCATTATAGTGAGTGAGTTGGGTTTAACGCCGCTTTTAACAGTATTACAGTTATATTGCGGCGTGTCAGCTTAATGTGGGAGGAAAGACCGAAGTGATGCAGGTCTCAGACGTTTACCACTTCGGTGAAACCCACGAGCACGGGTATGGTGCTGACAAACCTAGAAACATAATCGTGGCGAACCGGGATTCGAACCCACAATCATAGGTTTCTGGCGTGCCCAAGGTGCACAGCAAATCGCGGCGCCTTAGACGACTGTCCCCCCCCCCCCCCCCCCCCCATTTCATCAACACAAACATCTGTCATGTTGACGTTCGCATGACGTACGTTAGGAAGCCTGGAGACACGCCAGTCTCAGAATAAATCTGGGCTCATCTGAAAACAGAGACCTTCAGTGATTCCCCAAGTGCCCATTTGGTTAGAATGTGTCGATGGGTTAATTTTTGTACAAGTTTTGTTTATTGTTTAACACCGCACTCAGCAATATTCCAGGTATATGACGGCGATCTGTAAATAATCTAGTCTGGACCAGACAATCCAGTGATTGACATCATGAGCATCGATCCACACAATTGGGATATGATGACATTCATCAAGCAAGTCAAGAGCCTGACAACCAGATCACGTTAGTAGCCTCTTACGATAAGCATGGGTTGCTGAGGACCTATTCTACCCCGGATCTTCACAGGTATTATAAATATAAAACAAAAGACATGAAAATTGTACATATTTAATCATAGATTTCAATAAATGCTTATTTACATTACTCTCTAAAAGCGTGTATGTGAAAACAGGACACTGTACAAAACAGGCACACCACAACATCATCACAATAATCATCACAATAATGCATGAAGAGAAAAGGAACCAGATGAGTATATAAGGGAGTATGATTTTACCCCGCTTTTAGCAATATTCCAGCAATATCACTGGGGGAAAACCAGAAATGGGCTTCACACATTGTACCCATGTCGGGAATTGAACCCGGGTCTTCGGCGTGACGAGGGAACCCTTTGACCACAATGCTACCTGACCGCCCCAGAACTTGATGAAAAACTTAATAACTCTTAATCAAATTGAGAATGAAATCACTTCATACCTGATGAAAATGCCTGATTTTCATATATTCTGTGTTATAATAAATTACCAGTTCCTAAATAATGTTCACATTAATACTATATATATTTGAAAAAAAATGGAACTCATTTTTTCATGCTCCCAACCCCTTATAGTTGTGATAAATTTGGGCGACCCCACTCTTTCGATGTGCCATATGTTCATGACGCCCTTAATCTCATAGCATCCCACACACCCCTTAGAAATTACCAGTTCCTAATCCTAAAACATTTCTTTAATAAGAATCAGTGGTACCTTAAAATATCTCAAAATAATTAAGCTAAGGTTGTTTCCTTTCAGTTTGACAGACACACCAGGTACTTAAAATTATAAACTGTGTCCCTGACTGTTGGTCTGACAATAAATAGATAAAACAATATTTCAAGGCATATTTACCACTGGCACATCCTCTCTTCAGATGTGACAACAGTACTAACCATCTACAAAACAGATATATACTGAGGAGCAAAAGAAATTATACCACTCACTTGATTTTATCATGCTTCATTTTCACTTGAAAGTATCTTAAGTCAAGTATTTTTATAAATTTCAAAGTCTAGTCTTTGAAAATCAATAAATTTGCTTTTTTCAGCACAAATGTACATCATTTCATGTGCTTGCAAATTCATTTCTTACCCCAGTCTTCATCAAACCAATCTATTTTTACACCAAAGTTTACACAGCCACAGATCAGTTTCTACAAACTGTTGCAGAATTGAGTGTCAATCATATCTAACAACAGTTCTCTCAATATTAAATTACATAAAAAACAATTTCAGAATAATTTCTATTTCCCCTCAGTTTATAAAAGCTGCACTAAATGCATAAGAAAGTGCAGTATACTACTCAAAAGAAATTAAAGAACACCCAATTCTTTTATATTACTATAGTTAATCTGTCATGATATGACATTACCTTTAGTAACATGAAAGAATCGAGTGTTCTCTAATTTCTTCTTTTAAGTAGTATACATGTATTTCAACTTACCGATCAACTCAAACAGAATCAAACAAATATAATTAAGGGAACATGTTACAACCAAAACCATTTTCAAAAGAGAGAGACACTTGTAACGTTGGTCCCAGTCCAGTAACAGCTTGATGATGGTTAGTGTTCTTTCATGTCGCATTTAGCAATATCTGGACTAGTCTGGACTAGACAATTCAGTGATTGGCATGAGCATTGATCTACGCAATTAGAATACGATGGCATGCATCAACCAAGTCAGCTGGTCTGAATACCCGATCCCGTTAGTTACCTCTTACAACAAGTATGGGTTGCTGAAGACAAATTCTAACCGGATCTTCAAGGGGTTGAAAACTGTCTCAGAATGAATCAGCAAGTGGTCAAAAAGTCATTTTAATTAATGGGAGGGGATGTTTTCATCCTGGTTTTAATGATGTTCATGTTACAATAAGCAACCTCAAGTGTATGAGATGGGTAACAGTAACAGTATTTCTGTTATCTCACATTGTGTCAGCTAATGTGGGAGGAAAGTCTAAAACTGATTCACATCAATTTGCAATGATGCATCAGTATGGCGCTGAGAACAAAATTCACAATAAGGTTAAACTGATGCACATCAATTTGAAATGATCCGACTGATCTCAGCATCAAAGGTGGTATTTGTGTGTCACTTCTGGTCAGGTAAGACAGAGATACCATGTAGAAAGTCTGTATTCGATTCCATACCAGTTCCTTGTTCAAAATTATTTCTTAAGTCCACAATTGACTATGGCAGCAAGTGGAACACATTGTACCAACACTGTGCCGGTATATACATTTCCAAATTCTTCATATCATGGAAGTATGTCCATGCAAGGTAAAGAAAAACATGTGTATCAAACAATCTGGTGCCTTGATCAGGTAATTCAGAGACAGAACAGAACTCTACAAATCTGTAGCTCACCTTGCCTTGTACACAAGGAACAACTGAAATTAAACAAATAGTGAACACCTCATGATTACATTGTGAATATTGACACTAATCAAGCTGAGGGAGTGAGTGAGTGAGTGAGTTGGGTTTAATGCTGCTTTGAACAGTATTCCAGTTACATCATGGCTCATCTGCTTAATGAGGGAGTCAAAGCCTGAAGTGATGCAGGTCTCACACGTTGACCACTTTGGTGAAACGAACACCGGTATGGTGCTGAGAAACCTAGAAACATAATCAGGGAGAACAGAATTCAAACCCACAATCATAGGTTTCTGGCGTGTCAAAGGGACGCAACTCTGCACAGCAAATCGCGGCACCTTAAATTGCGGCACCTTTGTACCAGATTCAGTTCACAATGGCAAGGGGAGTTTCCAGTCAGGATGCAGTGGTTGCTGTATGGGCGTGTGGAACCAAGCTTCCACCCCATTTGCCTTATTCACAACATCCGGACCATGTAACTCCCACCGGTTTTCAGATTTCAAATTTCAAAAACTCTTGCATGGTTGGAGATGCATGATCAGAACACCTGTACAGAAATGCAAGTGGATGATGCTGAAACATTACTAAAGCTGACAACAATGATCTTTAAAAAAATCAATTCAATGTTTGCTAGGCTGAAATTTTTCATTAACCCCCCTGATATCCCAAAAAAAATGTAACATGCAATGAAACCCTGTCTGTCCAGATTACCAAATCAGACAAACATGTAAGTATTAGTGTCCCTTGAATTATTCATAAACATTCCCCACAGCAATCATCTGGAGAGTCATCAGGGAGTCATCATACAGAGTTTTTAAGCATATTGGCAAGTGCTTATCAAGATGATTTTTACACTACTAAATTGAACAGCTGCTGTCTTTCAAAACATAATGCAACAAACACATTTGAATATCCAAAATGCCTTGGCGAGTGAAACTGTTTGACCAATCTGAAGATCAGATGATACAAGAAGTCAGACATTCCTACAGACACTGGAGTTAAGTTAAGTGGTATTCTGGATGCCGCAGTGCAGTACACTGGATGTCATGACATGTTTATCTGGTAAGCAGATGCCAAGCCCTGTTAAATGGTATTCTGGATGCCGCAGTGCAGTAAGCTGGATGTCATGACATGATTATTTGGTGCGCAGATGCCAATATTGCAATGCAGAAATTTTTTCTTCTTTTTTTTTTTCTTGCAAAGAGTGATCAATCAATACAATATTTAGCCCTAAGTTTATAAGAATGCAAGGTCAGGCATTCTGTGTAAAATTGCCAGCTGTTCACACTGATATGACTCAAGAGTTCTTAAATTGGATACCAAGACAAATTAAAAGGGATGCCAGTAACCTTCAGATGGGGGATTGACACCTTGAGAACAGGCCAGGCCATACAAGATCTCCAGTGCGTCCATCAAAATCATATTTAATTACACTGGCATTAACCAGAGATCGTTAACATAAGGACTAGATTCAGTTGTCACCAATTTTACCATGCTGGACAATACAATGCAGTAACAAAATGTAATTCATCATATCACATCAATAATAACAATACTATACAGAATATTCTTGGGAAGAAAATATCCTTTTTAATGCCAATCTTAACTACCATCTAAAATTTGTTAATTTCAAATCATAACATGGATAAATTATCGCATTAAACATGCCTAAAACCATAATCGCAATCACAATAGCACTCTTAAAAATGGATCTTTTCCTACAAACATTTTTCTGTTTCAACATACTGCACCTGACAAGGACATGTAATACTGATACGTCGTCATCTATCACAAATATTGATAATCTTTCTAGTCTACCATAAAGGGACAAAAAAAATTACAAGAAAGGATTGTGAACAATCAGCTTTAGAGTCTATGTACAAAAAAATGAAACTTACAATACATGGAAATGTTAAACCATTTCTACATGATGAGTGAGTGGGTGAGTGAGTGAGTTGGGTTCAACGCCGCTTTTAACAGTATTCCAGTTATATCACGGTGTGTCAGCTTAATGTGGGAGGAAAGCCCGAAGTGATGCAGGTCTTAGACGTTTACCACTTCGGTGAAATCCACGAGCATGGGTATGGTGCTGACAAACATAATCAGGGCGAAACGGGATTCGAACCCACAATCAAAGGTTTCTGGCATGCCCAAGGGACGCAACTCTGCACAGGAAATCGCGGCGCCTTAGACGACTAGGCCACCCATGCCCCCTTAACATGATGAATATCACCTGGGACTCATCGTCAATACTTCATGGTTTTCTACACACGGTGTTCCTCCCTCACCAGTGATACATACAGTGGGTGTGTCATGTAATGGTCATGTGTTTCTATTTCTCATGGAAGACATTTTTGACCCTATTCTGTGAAACAAACATTTGGGATCCGTACCATTCCCTGAGCCGGGATTGGCCACTCCAGAATCCACTTTGTCAAAACATGTTTCAACTGTCAAAAAGATCTAGCACTTTATAGCTCATATCATTTCCACACATTCTTGTTTTGGTACCTCTTGGCAAATTCCATTAAGCATGGGTGCTGCCATCATTGTGTTCTATCCTTTGTAACTGGAGTGTTCAGAAAACATGTTAGTTTCCTTCTCGCCATGATTTGTTGGATAAACAAGGCGACTAATCATTAGTCAAAGCTTGTCAGTGTAGATAATCTTCATTGTGTTACAACTGCAGACAGAAACTGCTCAGTCCTAACTGTTGATCATGTCCGGTCAAAATTTAAGAATATCTGGACGGTTTCCGGACCCCTGGACTAATGTATGACTGTCAGTCTTGCTTGAATTCAGTATAAAGATCTATACCGAAATGTCGCTATTACAGTATAATAAAGAAGTTGCTATCCATACATTTTCGTCTACTTTGTCATCCGTCAACTTCTAAGAAATGCCTGTCAAAGCCTATCGGAAATGTGCGCACAAAATCATGAAGTATTGATAATGCCTTGAACTCTGGTGTAAAAAAAATCTAGCACCTCAAAACTCCACTCATTACGCTAACAATTGCCCCACAGATTGTTAGACTGTCTTTATCCAACTGTGAAGCTGCTGATTGAACTGCATCACAAATAATGAATGATGTTTGAAGCAAGTCAACAATGGTCCAGCCATACAGCAGACATCAAATATATACTACCCATCACAGGAACTGTTATTAAGCTCAACATTCAGTCAGCAAAAAGAAGATTAGTTCTACCAAAAAGACTTGTTTACTTTGCAGACATTTGCAACGTTAGAAATTGGTGCTAGTCCTGAAGTCCTTACCAAACTGCCCAATACTGGCAATAGTAAAGGTATCCTAAGGACTAGTAGAAATTGGCCCATTTTTATGGTTTGCTATATGTTATCATTATAAGGACTAGTGGACAAAAACTGTTAGTTTCTAACCCTGATTTGTATTGTGTAAAGAAGTCGCAGCCTGTTGTAAGAATTCTTTCTTGGAGTGACTTTAATTATGCTGTGATGGAGGTTATTTGACTGAAGTGGGCAGTGCTGGAGAAACAGGTTTATTTTCTTACACTCAGCAATGTTTACATCATGACCAATTCTGTTCACCCTATAGCATATCTAACCAGCCTCAAGCAGGGTCATTACCGCTGTAGTGGGATTGTAATACAAACAGTATGAAAAACAACCCCCTAAATTAGGCAGTAAAACAGCTGTTCATCATTAAATAGGACATCACGCGACACACCACAAAGGGAGATAACTGTCTCCACACTCTCCACAACAGTTTGTCGTGTCACGAAACTTATCTTTAAAACAGACTTTCTAACAGAAGCTGCATTATTCTACAGTTCTGTCACAACAACAATGTACCACATATATTCAGACCATATTTGCCAATCTGCAAGTATTTCTCTAAAGTCAATGCATGGGTACCAGTTATTTCATGGGACAATTGGGCAATAATGATACACTTTGTTGCGATATGATAAGTATCTTAAAAATCAGGTCACACTACAGAATCTGATTCAGGTGAGGTGAAATGGGGTTTACATCAGGTTCCAAGGTTATTGTATGTATGTAGCAACATGGCATCTGTTTCAAAAATGCTCAGCACTCGGTGGGAATGACTAGTGACCAAAAATAATCAATAATCAATAATCAATAATCAATAATATAAAATAATTAACATCTTAGGTAATCTCACTTAGGAAAAATATTTTACAATTCATTGTCAAAACCAAAATGCATGCACTCTTTACATATTTATGTGTAGCCAGACACATCTTCACTGTACAGTATTCCTATCATCAGGGTTAGAAATTATTTTATATTTTAATGAGTTTGTAAAAATGATTTGCTGCTTGGATCTTATCTGCCAAATAGATATAGTTATAGTCCACAAGGAAATGTCACTAATCCTTCCTGAACCTTTCTAAACTCAGACTAGCAGACTTATGATAATTTCGAACCCTGATCATGGCAGAATGGATCTCAATGCACTGAATACCAATGAATGATTACAGTCCTAGTTTGAAAACATCCACCACAGAAGCAGTGATCGAAGTGAGTGAGTTGGGCTTAACATTCTCTTGTACACTATTCCAGTTATACCACAGCATGTCAGTTTAATGTGGAAGGAATGAACAAAGTGATACAGGTCTCAGACATTTACTATTTTGGTTAAACTACTATTTGGGGAAAAAGACAACTTAATTCTGCATATCATATACTCTAATTACAACCAGAAAAATAACTCCTGCCATGCTTTCATATGAATGAGCAACCATTATAAACTGCATTCATAAACCATGTTTGAGATATGTATCAAAGTAATAAACAAATAATCATCTCTCCATAATTCAAAGATTATTAACATCAGTATCAACCAACTTTAGTGATGAAAGTCAAAGCAGTGTTAAAAATATAACCAGGAAAGTCGAGGGGTTCTCATTGTATCCCAAACGTTAAAGTTACAAATGAAGAGTGTCCTTCATTTCACATACAAAAGCAGCAAGCTTCAAGGACCCTCGGACAGCCCTTGATTTCCGAACTGCCACGTGTATTGACATCAGTAGTTCTTTTCTGCATTGCATGTAGAGGCTGACAGACTGACAGACATGTTATTGTTGACAGGGTCACCACTGGGTTCCATGATGTAGCACTTGTTGATGTAGTCTCAGTCGAGGCCGAGCTGGGCACTGTTGTCACACAGCCATTGGTGGTAGTCGTTCAGCTTGTGGTCACTCGGCTTCACCTGAAACAGAGCTGTTGTTTAGAGACATGCTGAAAAACCATGTGCCCCTTTAAAGACACATGAACACAACAGAGATAACATTAGTGCCAACACTATGTTGCCCACCAAGTTCATTCACAGCGAACTGAGTGTTAAATGAGCGACTCTTTGGCCACAATGTACAGAAAGGGTGGCTGTTCATGCTCGTGTTCTCCTGAAACCTATGTACATGTACCGTAATTTCTTGAGTATAGTGCGCACCCATGTATAATGCGCACCCCCCTCTAGCGGGTTCAATATTTTGGAAAAAAAGAAATTTTAATATTATGCGCAGAAACTTTTTCCACCGAACCCTTTCAGCAAAGTCCGGCAAACGAACGGGTGCTGAGATACTTCGTCAGTACAAATTCGAAATTTGAGATAAAAAAATCACCAGACATGTTTATTTACCGTTTAAATAGTATTTATTGTTCTGCTAGGCATTGTTTTATATTTAGGGATTAAGATTACCTTGCGTATTTTCTCGTAAACTAAGCTGGAAACAGAAATCAGCTGTACACACGTTTTCTTGGAATCGACCGGTGATACGGTCAAGACACACCCAATGATATAACTTTATAAGATTTTTAATGCAAGGATCGGCAACAATTGTATCTGAAACTATTTTATTTATCAGGAATAATATATTCCATTATTTTCTTAATTATATGCAACCTTTACTAAACATATTTAAAATAATAATAACCCTAAGCGAAGCAGCTGATCGCTATTCCCGGGTATTATTTTTTACATGGAACATGTCTGACCAGTCACCGTCAAGGCTCACGCGCACGTGATCACGTGATTGCGAGAATTTCATGTTGACATAGAATCGTCAAACAAAAACAAATATGACTTTTAACGAGTCAAAGTATGTCATTTATGATATATGTATCCATTCTCTGTCAACTAAAGTTTGTTTCAAGGCGTCAATAGCGGTATTCTGACCGTGGTTGCTGTTAATAACGGTGAGTTGTGCGATCTTCCGATCGCTTCACAGACGATTTCGCCAAAATTAATAAAAACAATATTATAAGGAATTTTGAATAAAATCAATGAAATAAGTTACAAACATAAGTCCAGATATACAAAGAACACTTTTTATAGCCAGACAGTGTAATTACATAATTATTTTGCGTACTTCAGTATGGATTTGTTGACATGGTATTCCCGGTGTTTCGTGTTCACGGTAATGTCTTTCCATGGGGGAAAAAAACATCCAAACTCATAATTCGTGTATAATGCGCACCCCCTTCTACACAGCTGTGTTATTTCGAAAAAAAGTGCGCACTATACTCAAGAAAATACGGTATTTCAAGGTCTCCTACATTTATTTGACTTTCAAAAGTAAAATTTTGTTGTGTCATTCTTTCTTCGACTTTACATCAGATGATAAATAAGGCAAAAAGTGAGCAAGGCTCACTAATATCCCTGACCTGACTCCAACATATTTCAAGTTCAAATTATGCAAAAGATTATATTTTAGAAACAAATTCACATATCAAAATCACACTTTGCACTGCACCTCATCTATTAGTATGGAAACCGATCCCTAAACTTGAAAAGAATTCATGCAGCAGTTTTCAAGTTATAGGTCGCACAAATGTTAATGTAAAAACAATTCTAAATAAAAGAATAAAAATAGCTGTATTTTTTAAGAAAATCCAAATATTGAAATCAAACTTCGCACTACATCTCTCCTATGGGTATAGAAAGTGTTCACCCAGTTTGAAATGATGAATATCACCTGGGACTCATCGTCAATACTTCATGGTTTTCTACACACCATGTTCCTCCCTCACCTGAGCCGGGATTGGCCACTCCAGAATCTACTTTGTCAAAACATGTTTCAACTGTCAAAAAGATCTAGCACTTTATAGCTCACATCATTTCCACACATATTTATGTGAACTTGTTTTGGAACCTCTTGGCAAATTCAAATCAGCATGGGTGCTGCCATCATTTTTTTCTATCCTTTCTGACTGGACTGTTCAGAAAACATGTTAGTTTCCTTCTTGCAAGAACCAGGCCATGATTTGTTGGATAAATAAGGCGACTAATGTATGAGAAACTTCTAGGTCGAGGGTATAATAAAATCCTGCATTTGTGTCGCATTGCTATCTTATTTACATGTCAAGGCAGACAGAGACGGGGAGAGGGAGAGGGACAGGAAGCAGGGAGATAGGGAAGAGAGAGACAGGGAAGGAGGAAAAGGAACAGGGAAATACTGAAGGAGGGGGGAAGGGGAGACAGGGATGGAATGGAACCGGGGAGAGAGGGAGGAGACAGCAAGGGAGGGGAGATAGGCAGCCAGAGGCAGTAGGAGGCAGGGGTTGAAAATTTATGGCAAATGTTACTTGACCAAGGGCAAGTATGATCAACATTCTTACATGACCTATTTTAAAATGTACTTGCCCAAAATTAAAGCTAATAAACTCTGTAAAATGTTACATCTACAGAGTTGAGAATCAGAGATACAGTGTTCCCTCAATATTGTGACCCTCAATATAGTGCTAACTCGGTTATAGCGTGGTAATCAGTTGCTCCAATTATTTACTTACATTTTAAAAAACTAAAGTTTTACGCGATGTGGACTATAGTGTGCACGATGTCAGCATATAAACTCGACCACTGCTGATATACATGTATACAGACGTTAGTGACCACTTACATTTCAAGACGTTAGTGGAGATGGACATACACAACTAAGTGGTGTAAGATGAGGAAGTAAACCGAGTATCTAGCACATAGTCAGTTACTACCACTGGAATATGAAGTGGACTGGGCCCCGAAGAGTCCATCAATTCAGCACTAACCTGGTTTTAGCGCAGTAATGCATGGCTCCCAACGTTTACTTACATTTTTAATAAACTCTGTAAAGTTTTACACTAACACGATGTTTTCCCCCTCATCTAAAAAAACATTAACAGCTGATCACCGCGAGCACGTAACACCGTATCTAGTCAACAGATCTGATCTGAAGTACGGAATTTAATCCCATTTTAATACTATTTGGTTATAAAAGGTTTTCATTGTATATCTGGACTAATGTTTGTAATTTATTTTTGTGTGAAGTGATCATTATTTACAGCAACCACGGTCAGAATACCGCTATTGACACCTTGAAACAACCTTTAGTTGCCAGAGAACGGATACATATATGATCATAAATGCAATATTTTTATTATAATTTTTAACATATTGTAAAATAACACGATATTGGAAAATATTACTCCTGATAAAATAATAATTTTAGATACAATTTCTTTCAACCATTTTAGCAAAGGGAGACATACAGAAAGAGGGAGGGGGAAGGAGGGGGAGAAAGACAGAAGGAGGGGGATGGAGACAGGGAAGGAGGGGGGAGAAAGACGGAAGGGGGAAGAGGGAGATGGAAGGGGGAGAGGGAGACAGGGAAGGAGAGGGAGAAAGACAAGGAAGGAAGGAGAGGGAGACAGGGAAGGAGGGGGAGAGGGAGACAGAGAAGGTGGGAGAGGGAGATGGAAGGGGAGGGAGACTGGGAAGGAGGGGAGAGGGAGACAGGGATGGAGGGGGAGAGGGAGACAGGGAAGGGGGGAGAGGGAGACAGAGAAGGAGGGGGAGAGGAAAGGAGGGGAGAGGGAGACAGGGAAGGGGGGAGAGGGAGACAGGGAAGGAGGGGGAGAGGGAGACAGGGAAGGGGGGGGGAGAGGGAGACAGTGAAGGAGAGGGAGAAAGACAAGGAAGGAAGGAGAGGGTGACAGGGAAGGAGGGGAGAGGGAGACAGGGAAGGAGGGGGAGAGGGAGACAGGGAAGGGGGGAGAGGGAGACAGAGAAGGAGGGGGAGAGGGAGACAGGGAAGGAGGGGGAGAGGGAGACAGAGAAGGAGAAGGAGACATGGAAGGAGGGGGAGAGGGAAGGAGGGGAGAGGGAGACAGGGAAGGAGGGGAGAGGGAGACAGGGAAGGAGGGAGAGGGAGACAGGGAAGGAGGGGGAGAGGGAAGGAGGGGAGAGGGAGACAGGGAAGGAGGGGGAGAGGGAGACAGGGAAGGGGGGAGAGGAGACAGAGAAGGAGGGGAGAGGGAGACAGAAAAGGAGGGGGAGAGGGAGACAGGGAAGGGGGGAGAGGGAGACAGGGAAGGAGGGGAGAGGGAGACAGGGAAGGAGAGGGAGACAGGGAAGGAGGGGGGAGGGAAGGAGGGGAGAGGGAGACAGGGAAGGAGGGGGGAGGGAAGGAGGGGAGAGGGAGACAGGGAAGGAGGGGGAGAGGGAGACAGGGAAGGAGGGGAAAGGGAGACAGGGAAGGAGGGGGGAGGGAAGGAGGGGAGAGGGAGACAGGGAAGGAGGGGAGAGGGAGACAGGGAAGGAGGGGACAGGGAGACATGGAAGGAGGGGGAGAGGGAGAAGGAGGGGAGAGGGAGATGGAAGGGGGAGGGAGACAGGGAAGGAGGGAGACAGGGAAGGAGGGGAGAGGGAGAAGGGGGGAGAGGGAGATGGAAGGGGGAGGGAGACAGGGAATGAGGGAGAGGGAGACAGAGAAGGAGGGGGAGAGGTAGACAGGGAAGGGGGGAGAGGGAGACAGAAGGAGGGGAGAGGGAGACAGAGAAGGAGGGGGAGAGGGAGACAGGGAAGGGGGGGAGAGGGAGACAGGGAAGGAGGGGAGAGGGAGACAGGGAAGGAGGGGGAGAGGGAGACAGGGAAGGGGGGAGAGGGAGACAGAAGGAGGGGGAGAGGGAGACAGGGAAGGAGGGGGAGAGGGAGACAGAAGGAGGGGAGAGAGAGACAGGGAAGGAGGGGGAGAGGGAAGGAGGGGGAGGGAAGGAGGGGAGAGGGAGACAGGGAAGGAGGGGAGAGGGAGACAGGGAAGGAGGGGACAGGGAGACATGGAAGGAGGGGGAGAGGGAGAAGGAGGGGAGAGGAGATGGAAGGGGGAGGGAGACAGGGAAGGAGGGAGACAGGGAAGGAGGGGAGAGGGAGAAGGGGGGGAGAGGGAGATGGAAGGGGGAGGGAGACAGGGAAGGAGGGAGACAGGGAAGGAGGGGGAGAGGGAGACAGGGAAGGAGGGGAGAGGGAAGGAGGGGGAGGGGGAGGGGGAGGGGGAGACAGGAGGGGAATGGGGAGCAAGACAAGAGGGGAGAATGACAGGGAAGGAGAGGGAGGAGACAGGGAGGGGGGAGAAAGACAGTTGAAGGAGGGGGCTTTTCTGTACTGGGTTACTGGGCCCTGAATGTCAACCAACTCCTGTGATACTACTCACCTGTTTCCACTCATTGACACAGAATATCCTGTAACTGTCGTTGCCGTACTTCCCAATTCCATGCAGTTCTATGGGGTAGGACCAGTTAAGAGTCAGGTACTCGTCTGAAAGCAATACATCCACAGTCAATAAATACCACACATCCTTTTTCACATAATATTGATTATAAGATTTTAATTCAAATACTGATGAAAAATTGGGCAATTATATTTTTAGATTTTTAATATGGACAAACCTGAGAACTTGATGATGGTCGCAGCTCTCTTCTCATGGAGGCCCAGCGGTTGCATCAGTCGGGCAATGACATCAGGGTCGGCATTCCGGGCTGCGTCAGCTGTTGGCCACTTGTTGAAGAATTTCCATAACAACGGAATGGCATTTTTACCTGAGGTAGACAACACTGACTTTATGACACACTTGGAGCAGCACATGAACAAACACTATTTACAAGTCACATGAAACAGCATTGTAAGCAGACTAATTTTCAAAAAGATCTAATAACTGGTTTAAAAATACCCAAATTAACCCAACAGACTGGACCTAACAGAGTAAATTTATATTGAATATTCAAAGGTATATGTCGATATCTGGAGTGCTGAAAACTTATCCTGCATTCAAGCTTAACAACATTTCAAATTGTAGACTCAAGGGATAATTACCATGATTAAACAATAGTAGTTTTGGTTGTCACTTCAACTAAAACGATTAATTTGTGTGGTGTGAGTGAGTTGGGATTAACGCCGCTTTTAACAGTATTCCAGTTATATCGCGGTGTGTCAGTTTTATGTGGGAGGAAAGCCCTAAGTGATGCAAGTCTCAGACGTTTACCACTTCGGTGAAACCCACGAGCACGGGTATGGTGCTGACAAACCTAGAAACATAATCAGGGCGAACCGGGATTCGAAACCCACAATCATAGGTTTCTGGCATGGCCAGAGAACGCAACTCTGCAGAGCGAATCGCAGCGCCTTAGACGATTGGGCCACTTGTGCCCCCTAATTTGTGTGGGAATTTGAAGACCCTCATATCATGTTTCAGACTTATTCACCTTTAAGTTTCATCCACAATCGTATACCTTGAAGTCTAATAATCCAACTAAAGTGAGATAGGTGAGTTGGGAGTAACAATGCTTTGAACAGTACTTCAGTGAAAAGCTACACCACGATGTGTCTGCTTAATGAGGACACAAAACGCAACTGACACAGTAGGTAGATATTTACCACATTTGAAACACATTGCACTGGTAGGCTACTGACAAACCAGATATGATAATTAATGCAGGGATGAAAATTGATACAGGGATGAAAATTGATGAAATGTTAAAAGCATCAAGGTGGATACTGGTAATAGAATTTAAGAATCGTTAACATGTCTAGGGGGAATTCTTCACATGTTATCAATATTGTGGCAAGTAAATGTTTCAGGCTAAGTGGCACCACTGCAAGGTGATTCTGGGATGCAACACCCAAATGCCACAACACAACTGACTGCAGCATCTAAAACATGTTAGGCCACTAATTTGTACCATAACAAAGCTGACAAGCGACCAGAAGAATTGGATAAATTTGACAGATATCTTCGCAGAACACAGCTGAGACATGCACCAGTGCAACCTATTATTGAAAAATGCAACCTAAATTCTCATGAACAAGCACATGTCAAAATGCTTGAAATTTGAGTTTAACACTTACTTGTCGACCCAACATGGATTTCTGAACACATTCAACACCTCTAAGCTTTATTTACCATAAGACATCAATAATTTCTGTGTTATGTGTAATTTGTTATCCTTTCGGAGCTTGACATCAAACTGTGGGTAATTCAAGATCATGTGCACATGTTACAACTTTAGTAAATTCATGGGACCAGGGTACAACCTGGTTTAATATGGTGCACAGAGATCCAGATAACTTTTTGAGCAATTGAGTGTTTACTCTAGGGTCTCTATTTTAATTGGGTTATTATATTTTTCATAGGGTAACCAATATTTTTTTCGCTCATCTATTCATAACTCTATTGGGTTTTTGCCCCAAAGAGTGAACATTTTAAGATTTAAAAAAAAACGAAATAATGTTTTAGATGTATATAACCATGATAACTGTTATAAATATATAGGCTTGACTTGGAAAGTAAATTAGCTCGTAATTGTGTTTCGGAAATTAGCTCCATTGTACACATGCTGAAAAATGTTCATTGAGCATTGTTGAGTATTTACACGTGCTGTTTCAATACATTTGTGATTTTCATTTAATGCATGTGTTTCTGTACGCACGTTAATTGAAAGTAATTGGGTTTTGAATAATTTGGGGGGTATTCTACGCAAATACGCTGCTTACCTGTAGCTCTGGGTGCAACTTGGTTTTCATGTCAACATGCACCAGCAGCGATTGAAATTGGCACTAGTCCTGTTGTCCTTGCCAAACTGCCCAATAGTTGAGGTATCATAAGGACTAGTAGAAAGTTTTAAGGGTTTTGCTAAATTTTGTCATTTTAAGGTCCAGTGGACTACGTATATTTGTTTCTATCGCTGACCTGGTACAAGGTAAATCAAGTTCCTTAATCCAGCCCTGACAGCTGGGACTGACTCACCATTGGTTTTGTTGAGGAAGATGGTGGCCACAAGTAGCTTCCATGGGTCATGAAACAGACTCTCCTGCACCAGGTGGAAGGGGGACTTTGGGGGTGTCCACGGCTGCTCTCGGGGCAGGGTGGGGCGCCGTAGGGGTGGGGCTTTACCATCACTCGGGAAATACTTGCTAGGCACTGGTAGAAGAAAATTTGCATGTAAAATACAAAGTAGATTTATTACAAACTGTTCAGAAGAAACAGCAAGGTTGGTAATTCCATAAGAAGGCAAAGACAGGTTATAGCCTGAAGGATGTTTGAGGTGGTGTATCACCTGGTTGGTTGGTTGATTGTTGTTTAACGCCGAACTTAGCAATATTCCAGCTATATGATGGCGGTCTGTAAATAATCAAGTCTGGACCAGACAATCCATTGATTGATATCACTGCGGTCTGTAAATAATCAAGTCTGGACCAGACAATCCAGGGATTGACATCATGAGCATCGATCTACGTAATTGGGATCAATGATATGCATCAACCAAGTCAGCGAGCCTGACCCCACGAACCTGTTAGTCGTCTCTTACGACAAGCATAGTCACCTTTTACGGCAAGCATGGGTGGCTGAAAACCTATTCTACCCCAGATCTTCAAGGGAGTGTCACCTGGACAAGTCCCTGTGGTCTTGAATAGAAGGAAACAAATCACAAATGGATGACTCTTTTTCCAGTATCAAGTTTCTATTTAACACATTGTAAGAAACGACCACAAAGAGCAAAAACCCTAAATGCCAAATACAAAATCATACTAAAAATCAACAATGACTTCTGGTCATCACAGAAATAAAATCTATCCATGACAAAAAACATTGTCTACATAAAATTTAATCTGGTCTTTCTGATATACTATAAATTTACAAAAACAAAATGCCAGTGAAACCAAAATGGAAATAGAGGCTAGATGTAAAGAACAGTTTGCTGACATAAGCATTTTGGGGTCGAGCCTATGTAGTAACTTTTCCATTCACTAAAAGGTGGAACAAAAAATACTAAATAGCGTCTAGAATTTTTATTGCAATGTGAGATTGAGATAGCAACTGATTGATTTTTATCATGTTTATGGGCAGCAAAATCAACCAAATCTGCAGCGAAGGAGTCAGTAATGTGTTTAGCTTTCCTTTCTTCATTCTCAACTCTCCACAGTACAAATCTGGGTCTATTGAGATGTAAAGAGCACAGCAATAGTGACACAGCAATAGGGTCTTTGGCGTGACGAGCGAACTCTTTAACCACTAGGCTACCCGACCGCCCCTCGAGGAGTTAAAGATCATCTATGTTTAAGTACCATTCTTCATATGTTCAACAGTGAAGTTGAAACTTGGAAATTGGGCATGGTGGTAAGGGGCATATCTATATTTTAGCTTAATGTTAAGGAAAGGTTGGATAGAGAGACATTAGAAGCATTTGAGCACTAATTATTGGTCTCCTTATAGTATATACATAAAAAATGTGGATGTTGGCACAGTTTTAATTTAATACATTATCATTGTGTTGTTCGTACCAGTACATAATAGAGGTGTTATGGACTGTGTGTATTGATATGTATGTTTGTTATCATTTATAGGGACACAGTTGGCACCATTAATTGGTTATGCAATAACACAATGCCTTAAGTGAACTATGGGCTGGCTGGCCTACATTCTGAATAAACATCGATTGATTGATTGATTGATTGATTGATTGATTGATTGGCGCCTTAAGGGAACTATGGGCTGGATGGCCTACATTGATTGATTGATTGATTGATTGATTGATTGATTGCCTTACCAGGTGACCAGTTCTGTGTTGAGAGTGCCTGTCGTTCCTGCTCTGGCTGTAGACTCTGCCGTCTCACTTTCTCTACAGTTTCCTCCTCCTCTGTCCCACCCCAGCTCACCTTCCGTTTCCGCATCCGTGACGTGCGGCGACTCACCTCGGACGGCCGTGAGCGCAACCTGACCCGACACAGAGCCATTGGATCAACAGACTCGTGTTTGTCCGATTCTGGAAGAGTCACATTCTCATTTTCGTCCACATGATCAGAATCTGCCTGCAGGACTCCTGAATCGACACACGGAACTCTGGCTTCCACAGAGTACTCTACACATGGAATTTCGGTATTCTCTGGACTCCTACAGGGAAGTCTTGTTTCATCACCTTTCGTTGCCTCAACTAACCTGTCCTCAGCACTCTTATTTCTACCACTCACCAAATTTCCCCCATTACACAAAATCTTGTTGATGTCATGATATATGTGTTTAGTCCTGTCACTATTTAATTTAATATGATCAACATTTACACTGTCTTTTACATCTTTGGATTTGTCTAATTCACTCGTTTCTAATGTGGTCACTGGGGATGTCTTCTTTGGTTTGGAAGGATGACGTTGTCGCTTCTTCGACAACTGATCTTCCTTCAATGGCAAAAAGTGAAGTGAAGCTAAACCATCAGAATCTGATTCCTCCTTGTCATACTTATTAAAAGATGACACACCATATGAATCCATCTGAAAAAATTCAGAAGCAATTTTATCAAGAATAGGTTCACTTCTTGCTCCAGAAGATATCACCCTGTTTTTGATATTTATCTGAGGCAGAATTTCCCCATTCTCGCCCTCACTCACATGTGATTCCAGATGAGAGTCCGAGTGTTCATCTTCTCCACTGCCACTGATTGTGTCCTGAGCATTTGCCATGTCCAGCCCATGCTGCTCCTCCAGGTGGGGCTCATCATGTTCACTGATCAACCTCAGCTCATCATACTCATTGTACTGCAGTGCCCGTTCCTCCTCATCCTCTGAGTCCTCATCCTTCGAGTCCTCATCCTTCAAGTCCTCATCCTTCGAGTCCTCATCCTTCAAGTCCTCATCCTTCGAGGCCTTCTCAATGCCCTTAATCTCCGAATTCTCATTCTCATTCTCACTTCCCACCTCCTCCTCGGAACTTTCATCTTCTGGTCGGGAATACAACTCATCCTTCTCTTCCTCAGATTCATCACCCACTTCCATTTCCTCCGTAATTTCGTGACTCAGATCAGCACTGTCCGATGTTATCACAGCCTTCTGTGGTTCTTCAGCACTATCTTCATCATCAGAATCATCTCCATCCTCATCCTCACTGGATCCACTGTAGCCTGCTACAGTGTCATCCTCCTTACCAGGATCCACATTCATACCTGTGCCCACCCGACTTTCCAAATCTTTGTCCCATGACCCCGAGTCTGTCACTTGCACATACCTGTAGTCCTCTGCTGACTCAGCAGGTTTCACTATCACAGATTGCTCCTCGTTGTCCGATATGTCAGATACATCATCTTCAACTTCCGGCTCCTCTACCACAAGCTTCTTCTTTGCCAGAGTCATCTTCCTCTCCTCCCTCTCCCTCCTCCTTCGCTCCTTTAGATCATCCTGTCGACGTTTGGTGGGTGTGGAAAAATTCATCTTGACAACTAATTTTTGTGCCAAGGTCCTATTGTCTTTTTTCGGGGAAAATTTAACAGGGGATTTTTTCTTCGGGCTTTCTGGTTTTTGTTTCACTATGTTCTTCTTTGTTCGTTTTGATTTTGTGCTCTTGATGATTTTGGAAGTTACGTCTCCTACAGCTTTGGCTTTGTTTTTAATCTTGGCAAAGTCAAAGTCGTCAACGCTTATCTCAAGACCCTGCTGGTGGATATACAAGGCTATGTCAGTCTTTGAACGGAACTTTTTACCATCAGGACTGAAAAAGAGGATTTAGCACCATATTATTTTCACATGCATTTTCATAATTCTTTTATACGAATATGTAGGGAATTAGAGTGAGCTGGGTTAACGCCGCTTTGAACAGTATTCCAGTTATATCACGGCATGTCAGCTTGATGTGGGAGTTAAGTCTGAAGTGATGCAGGTCTCAGATGTTTACCCTTTGGTGAAACCAATTAGCACGGGTATGGCACAGACAAACCTAGAAACATAATCAGGACGAACCAGGATTCAAACCAATGATGGTAGGTTTCTCTCTGACAAAACAAATATCATTGCCTTCATGAATTTTTTTCAAATGGCTAACACCAACTGTGATATCATACTACTCATTGAAGGTTAATTAAGGACTACCTGATTCTTCCAAATTACTATAGGTAACATGTCATGACATCAAAATCTCTAGGTACTGCAACTAATCAACTTTGAGACACTAAAATACAAATGTGCAAATATGGGACCATTTGCTCAAAGCACCTTAGGTCTCATTTACTGTCATTCCAAAACAATTACTTCCAGACCTTGACCTTACTGAAGATACGACATTTAACAACATTTCATAATAACCTCCAGGATGACATTGACCTTTGCTATACATGGCACCAGCATTTTATGAGAGAGGATTTATAAGGATACACGCAACTATAAAGTCTCATGCAAATAGAGGGAACCTAGCCTCAGGAACTAAACATGACATTACCATGTTTTAACAAAAACTTGAATGCTGCCCTTGACCTTTGACCTTTGACAAAAACCTTTCCAAAAGTGGGACCTGTCCTAGAGTTTAATGATAAATACACCAATATTTATTCAGAAAGTTTAACCACAAATTGTTTAGGCGATATTTTTCAATCTCTTGACCCCGACCTTTTCATGCATGTGCCAAAAAGATTCCCTATAGAGCCATTTGGAAGAGGTCCATGGAAGAAGAATATCTTATGTCAATTATCTTTGTGTAGAACGACAACATTCTTGGTGGTGGTCAAATTCCAACAAAACTTAACACTGTCCCATTTCACACGGCTGCTAATTATAATAAACGAGTATGAAAATATCCCCAAATCCTCTTATGATAGAATGGTTCTGTGAAAGAAACAAACATATACAAATATCCATATGATAAACAGAGCCAATAGTGCCGAAACCAATGATTCAAAAAGTGAATTACAGAAGACTGTGTTCATTGCTTGGTATCCTATCTTGCCATACAAAAACCAAAGCCAGTTTTACCTGTAGATGTAACAGTCAAACTTGCCGGCGGACTTGCCGCTGAGTCTCTGCACCACCCTCTTGGACCAGCCATTGGGAAGCAGCTGCTCCTCCTCACGTGTATTGCTGCCCTCGTACGTGTGGTCACCTCTGGAACAGGCAGGCAGACTAGGGCTGGGACGGGTAACTCGGGTACTCGGGTCGGGTGGGTACTGAGTAGGATCCGGGTACCGACAGGACTACCCGGACCCGTGGTTAGTCACATGATATATTGTTTAATGACAAAAAATATCTAGAACTCTATGGTTACACCACCCGTCACTAATGTTTGAATTTCTTTCTGCCTATGCACCATTCCTTCTGACCTTTATCAGGCTACAAAGTTAAAAAAAATTCAAAGGAGCCACTTGGCTCCTAAATTATTTTTTCAAGGAGCCAAGGCAAAATGTAAGGAGCCAAAAGTAATGACTTGTAATTTAACGGAGCTTCTGCATAACAAAACACAAAAAAATCCATTAGTTTGAATAATCAGTGTTATATCATGAACAACAACTGTTGTTGAAGCTTTTGAGTTTTCAGACAAACAAGCTTTAGAACATTGTGTCAGTAACATCATCAGACAAGCTTTAGGACATCGTGTCAGTAAATCCATCAGACAAGCTTAAGAACATTGTGTCAGTAACATCATCTGACAGTTTACTGGTGCCAGTTGCAGGTTTTGGTTCATCGAACGTGTCGACAGACGATGAAACTTCCGTGTCAGCTTCGCCATTCAAAGCATTCCGTATTTTCTTGAGTATACTGCGCATTTTTTTCCAAAAAAAACCACAGCTGTGTAGAAGGGGGTGCGCATTATAGTCGCCAAACTTAATTAAAGACAAGGAGCCAGTTGGCGACTGACATGAAAATACCAGTCGCAAAATACAAAACTAGATCGCCATGGCGACCAATTTAGTCGCAACTTTGTGGCCTGTTTATATGTTTGAATAAAGATAAAATTTCAGTCAACTTCTGTGTATGCATGACCAGATCATTTTATATTTGTATCTAAATACAATTTACCAGGGCTCCGGTCAAATTATTCCCAATCTGACATTTTGTACTCAAATCTTGAGACCTGTAGCGGGTACCCGGGTAGGGTCGGGTAATAGCGGGGTGGGTACCCGGGTAGTAAATTTGGACTCGTCCCAGGCCTAAGGCAGACTGTTTCTATATCTCAGTCAGTAGTGAGTGAGTGAGCAAGAGAGACAGTGAGAGTTTGGTTTGATGCTGCTTTTAAAAGTATTCCAGTTATATCACAGCATCAGCTAATGTTGAAGTTAAGTCCAAAGGGATGCAGGTCTCAAATGTTTATCACTTCGGTGAAACATACGAGCATGGGTTTTGTGCTGACAAAACTAGAAATATAATCGGTGTAAGCCGGGTTTCGAACCCACCATCAGGTTTCTGGAATAGACAGGCAGACTGTTAAGTCGCATATAGCAAAAACATATTCCAGTCATATCATGACAGTCTGGAATCCCAATGAGACAAGCATAGGTATTGGGAAAATATTCCCATAAGAAATTCTAACTAGTCTAATCAATGTGTTTACATTGGGCCAAGAACACCTGCAATGCATCAATAGGTCATTCAATCATTACACTCCTAGCTCACACTGCAGTGTCCACTAGCACCAACTCTTCTCACTTCCATCCACTGACTAACCTGGCAGATAGCGGTGACGTCTCCTCTGAGTCTGAGTGCTGGTGTGGAGGTGGAGTTTGTACGGGTGTAATCACCACCTCCTTCCTAGATCGAGGCTGTCGTGCGACCTTCACCTTGGTGGCGGACCGTCTGTAAAGCATGGCCATCAACATTAACCGGATATAATCTACATCATAATTCAACAGATATTCAGATATCCTGAATTAAAGGTTATCTTGGATTAAAAGTTGTTTCTTAACTGTAAGCAAAAGTGTG
Organism: Haliotis rufescens; assembly: GCF_023055435.1. Taxonomy (NCBI): domain Eukaryota; kingdom Metazoa; phylum Mollusca; class Gastropoda; order Lepetellida; family Haliotidae; genus Haliotis; species Haliotis rufescens. The sequence continues at coordinate 16,661,109 of NW_025963846.1, read as the reverse complement.
ACTTGCTGACTCAGATGGGCATAGAAGCCAAGGATAATTTTTCCAGCCAAAACTATTAGTTGTTTTCAAGAATACCTTGCTTCTCCTGATCTCTGTGATCTTTCAGCTGACAAATCTGATGAGAAGTTGAAGTCATCAGGTGAGACATCAAGTTGGTTGCTGCTAATGAACATAGCCAGCTCTGCTTTAGTGCGAAACTTTCGCCCCTCAGGACTGCAAGGAAATGTAAGCTAACAGGTTATCAGAAGTTCTTTAAATGACATACAATTCTGAACATGATAAACCATGATAAACTGTTTCTGTCAAAATGTCACTATTTTTTTAAAAAGCACTTAATCAAAAAATGAATTTAACAAAACATCACTACATGATCAGCTTTAAAACAAATATATAGGTGTGCAGACAACAATATTATAAAATAAATATGAATAGAAACTGAAGCACATGGTGTATCCAACACTCATATTATAGAATCGGGGAATAGATTGAACTGCATCATGATCTGTTCCTCAGTTAGACACCATGTGTCGTTGTAAGATTAACAAGAGTTTGCCACTAACGTGGCTATATCCCCCGCCCCTGTTGCAGAATTTATGACATAATTAAATCTAAACAAACCCTAACCTTTTTTAACCGAGGTTGAACTTGTCATGGAAATTGTAAAAAAAACGGTTTATGAGTTTTGCTCCGAAAACGAACCCTACCCTTGCAGAGCCTAAGTCCATCTTGTTGCCATGGAAACGTAAAAAATAAAAATTTCTAAAATTTCTTAATAGTAAAAGGCACCAGTTCAGCATGTACCTGACAGACCTGCAAAGTTTGATGAAAAAATATTGAACGGTTTATGAGTTATGCTCCGGAAACAAACCCTACTCTCGCAGAACCTAAGTCCATCTTGTTGCCATGGAACATAAAAAATAAAAAATTCTAAAATTTCTAAATAGCAAAAGGCACCAGTTCAACATGTACCTGACAAACCTGCAAAGTTTGATGAAAACATATTGAACAGTTTATGAGTTATGCTCCGGAAAAGAAACGTGACGGACGGACGGAGCCCGTTTCTATATCCCCCGCCAACTTTGTTGGGCGGGGGATAATAACTCAAGATGTGACGCACCTGTAAATGTAGACGTCAGTTCTTCCAACTGTCTTCCCACCCTGCCGTCGGACAACTCTCTTCTTCCAGCCATTGTGAAGGGCACGCTCCTCACAGGTGGCACTGGAGTTGTAGGTGTGGTCAGTACTGAAACACAAGTAGCAGCCATTGTCATACTGACTAGTCAATCATGCTATAATCAATCATGATATATTTTCCTGATGACGGGTTACATCACAGTAGAGGGTGGGGTGTGTTTACCTAACAAGTGGGTACATCACAGTAGAGGGTGGGGCGTGTTTACCTGACATGCGGACACATCAAAGTGGAGTGTGGGGCGTGTTTACCTGACAAAGGGGTACATCACAGTGGAGGGTGGGGCGTGTTTACCTGACAAAGAGGTACGTCACAGTAGAGGGTGGGGTGTGTTAACCTAACAAGGGGGTACATCACAGTAGAGGGTGGGGCATGTTTACCTGACAAAGGGGTACATCACAGTGGAGGGTGGGGCGTGTTTACCTGACAAGGGGGTACATCACAGTGGAGGGTGGGGCATGTTTACCTGACAAGGGGCTACATCAAAGTGGAGTGTGGGGCATGTTTACCTGAAAAAGGGGTACATCACAGAAAAGGGTGGGGCTTGTTTACCTGACAAGGGGGTACATCACAGTGGAGGGTGGGGCGTGTTTACCTGACAAGGGGGTACATCACAGTAGAGGGTGGGGCGTGTTTACCTAACAAGGGGGTACATCACAGTAGAGGGTGGGGCGTGTTTACCTAACAAGGGGGTACATCACAGTAGAGGGTGGGGCGTGTTTACCTGACAAGGAGGTACATCACAGTGGAGGGTGGGGCATGTTTACCTGACAAGGGGGTACATCACAGTGGAGGGTGGGGCATGTTTACCTGACAAGGAGGTACATCACAGTGGAGGGTGGGGCATGTTTACCTAACAAGGGGGTACATCACAGTGGAGGGTGGGGCGTGTTTACCTAACAAGGGGGTACATCAAAGTGGAGGGTGGGGCGTGTTTACCTAACAAGGGGGTACATCACAGTGGAGGGTGGGGCATGTTTACCTAACAAGGGGGTACATCAAAGTGGAGGGTGGGGCATGTTTACCTGACAAGGGGGTACATCACAGTGGAGGGTGGGGCATGTTTACCTAACAAGGGGGTACATCACAGTGAAGGGTGGGGCATGTTTACCTGACAAGGGGGTACATCACAGTGGAGGGTGGGGCGTGTTTACCTGACAAGGGGGTACATCACAGTGGAGGGGTACATCACAGTGGAGGGTGGGGCATGTTTACCTGACAAGGGGGTACATCACAGTGGAGGGTGGGGCGTGTTTACCTGACAAGGGGGTACATCACAGTGGAGGGTGGGGCGTGTTTACCTGACAAGGGGGTACATCACAGTGGAGGGTGAGGCATGTTTACCTGACAAGGGGGTACATCACAGTGGAGGGTGGGGCGTGTTTACCTGACATGAGGGTACATCACAGCGGAGGAGCTTGGTATCGGTGGGGGTGGTGATGGGAGATGAGAGTTTTCCATCTCTGCAACCACTGTGCCATGATGTGAGGGGATGCTATCTTCCTCCTCTTCCTCAACAGTCACTTCCTCCACTTGGGACATTACGACACTGAAAGGAACACAAGGACATCATCACAATAACAACATCGATTGCAAGACAAAAGGACATCAAAATCATGTGGAAATCTATTTGTGGACATGACAATGGCACAGTGAAGCAACATGAACACACAAAGACACACTGAAATGAATGTGAGGCTATCTCCAGCTTTTGACAAGTTTAAAAGTTTTGTGGACCACATCAAGATGTCTTGAGCATGAATACATTCATTTTGCATGCTTAGTAATTCAGTGGGTAAAATAATATGATTTATCATATAATGGGTAGGTTTCTCAGCAGGATAAAGACAACGCATAGAAATGATATCCGTTGGGATCATATGCCAATAGAGATGTAAATATCAACGGTCAAATAGGGACTTCTTTCAGTGTTTATAAACAAACATGGCGTCGCCCCTGTTATTCGGCAATTGAGTTAGAATTAACCATCGGGAATCCGGAGAAACTATGGGGATAATTAATTTCATCATCAAAAGAACAGTCTATTAATTGTGAAAATCAGTGTCTAACTGTGATGTAAGGCATTTTATAAGTTTTGGCAACTTTGGAGATATATATTTCGAAACAATTTTGCGAGGGCACTAGGCTTAGCCAAGCGGGATCAGTACCCATATCTGTGCTTGTAGACCTCTGTGGCTTGGAACCTTTTCCACAAATTAAAATAATTGGATTTGGGCAAAATATATTAGAATTGTTACCTTGTTTCATTTTGTCGCTGTGTGTACATCTGACTGCACTTCTTAACGTTATGAGAGAACAGGCCAACTGTCAACAACGTCTGACCGTGGCCGTGATGTCTCATAGACTAGGGTTAGAGTAGCTTCCCTTTGACAAAGGGCAGTTACTCTAGCGGACAGGCCGATGGATTGACGCGAATGGCAAGTAAAACCAATTGTTGTTTTGTGTATATGTTGTTTCGCCAGTGTATAAGAAACAGATTTCAGTTGGAACTATATTGGCTACTGTCACTGCCGGACTGTCACATCACTTACCCTGTGACATAATAAATATTAATGCGCACATTCCAGGAAAAGTTGCTATGTTTCGGTAATGTTTGTGAGAGATGGAAACAGATTTTCAAGCACAGAATTGAAGAATGACATTATATGATAAAGAGGTTATCAAGCTTGTGTATTTGGGGGTGGTAAGTATCCTGTATTAGGAATAAACACTATTTATTCCTAATACAGGATATTTAGGATATTTACCATCCCCAAACACACTCACGTGATAACCTCTATATATATGTTCCTTATGCATCAATAGATAAAAAATGATGGTTGGTTCTTTAATATTATACCACAGTTGAAGACTAAAATGCACAACTTGGATATCATTAATATTTGTAGAAAGCCATTACGCTGACCCAAAATGTGTTTTATCCTCCCTTGTTTTTGATCAAGGGGTCGTTGTTGGTAGGGTACAACAGATATGTACCCCAGGAACGTTTCAGTATACAGAAATGTACCCTAGCTAAAATCAGAATACAGAACAGAACCGGTTAAGCTCGCTGCAGAATGGAGTAATCCTAGGGTACCATTCCATATTTTGATATTGATTTGGATACATTTCTGTATACAGAAACGTACCTAGGGTACATATCTGTGCTGATGACCCCCTCAGACACATTTTCCATGGTTAACTGTGAGTGAGTAATTGGATGAGTTTATGTAATACTCCTTTAACATGATCCGGTTGAGTGGTACCATACTAGCAGTTACTGACAGCCAAGCTACAAACTCTATGGAATTGTACCATAACCATGTTAATGCAGTAGTCAGTAGTTTCTACCACTGTAGGAGTCTTAACTGCAAGAAATGTAAACATGTCATTGCCGAGATTGCTTAACAGTACACATTCACTGAATCTCTGCTGTTTCTCTGTTATCCACAGATTGATGGACGGAGATCACTAGAAATTTGCATGTTTAGATAAATCCTCATTCTGTCACTACACTCAGCGACCCTCCTGACTTCATGACTAAATTATAAAATATACTTAAGTTCATTTAAGCCTCGTAATCCCTCAACGGTGCTTGTATATCAATCTTGAAGGGCAAATTACCAATGACCGGCTAAACCAGAGAAAAAATATATTGACTGATCACATTTCAGATTAGCCTTAGAATTACCCGCACTGCGACCCTGCCATTTGACAAAGGCATACACTCACTCTGTATCAGTATACGCGTCCATTGTCTTGTAACTACAGATGCATTGTAAAACCTTAGTGTTATCTATGTGGTTTAAAAACAGTAATCAAAGCAACAACATGACAGGTTTCTAGCCCGCTCATTCGCCATTGCTGAACAGCTAGCTGAATTTAAAGACTTGAGTACGGAAAGAACCATTTGTTATCAAGGTCTACAATAAGAGTAAATGAATTCTCTTCTATATTGTGGCCTATATTCTTAAATGCAAGAGGCAAAAGTATACTTCGACAGGTTAAAGCGTTCTGTTAGTGATCATCTATTTATTTTGGTTTCACTTTTCGTTTTTATTTCCATTGTTCACTTTTGTAAGACCGATATTTTCTCGCGAGAATGAGCCTCTGTCCGGATTATACCGGAAGTGCTGGAAGGCGGGAGAAAACTTTACAAAATAATAACAGACTGGGAAGTAAATAAATATATGTAAGTTGGATGTTGAAGCGTATTGATTCATTTCAAGTACCCGTGTTCTTAATCTGTTCCTTAGCTTTTTTGTGTAAAGGGTAAATAATTATGGAATGCTGTTTGGATATATGTGAAACTTCACCTACGAAAAAAATGCCCTGTTGGCTCGTATAGCTGGAGCCTTGGTATTTTTCTTGCCAATATTGAACATTTATCCTAATTTCCCTTATATATAGTGAGCGTAGCAGTGTCGGTACCCATGTGAGTACACAAATACTACTCTAGTCAACAGGTGACGTGCAAAGTGAGATATAGCTTAATGTCAGAGTCGAGCATTTCGATCAACAGCTGATTTCGCTTTCAGCATGTTCAGTGACATAATTTAGAAATGATGTGAAATAGGTAAAACCTAAGATCGACTGCAATATGAAATGGTTAGTGTGCACTCGTTAGTAGGTCGTGTTGGTCTAGGATCGAGCAACTTTCAATTTATGATTATGCAAAATATTTGCTAATTGGCTGTTAAATTATTTGGGCATGGAAAGAAAAGATGTTTATCAGTTATTTGGAAGAAACCATCACAGTGTCACTATACCCTATGGTCACCCAACTATGAATAATTGTAGGTAGGTGACAAAAATAACAAAAAACAGAAGCAAATGAATTAGACATAAACAAATTGAAAACAATTATGTGGCTGGTGTTGTTATTTCTAATACATCGGGGGACAAGGGTGGCCAGTCATCTAAGGAGCCGTGATTCGCTGTGCAGGGTTGCGTCTCTTGGGTACGCCAGAAACCAATGATTGTGTGTTCGAATCCCGGTTCGCCCCAATTATGTTTCTAGGTTTGTCAGCACCATACCTGTGATCGTCGGTTTCACTGAAGTGGTAAACGTCAGAGACCTGCATCACTTTGGGCTTTCCTCCAACATTAAGCTGACATGCTGTGATTTAGCTGGAATACTGTTTAAAGCGGCGTTAAACCCAACTCACTCAATCACTACATCAATCACGACATGAAAATAATGTAAAATTTTATCCCGGATACAGGTGACCCAATTGTCTAAGGCACCTAATTTTATGTGCAGAGTCATGTCCCTTAATCATATCTGAAACTGATGTTCATGGGTTCAGATCCTGGTTAACCCTGATTATGTTTCTTAGTATGTCAGCATCATATGCATGAACATCTGACTGCCATCACTTCAGGCTTACCTCCCTAATTAAGCTGACACATGGTGATATAACTAAAATAGAAAATGGTGTTAAGCTCCACTCAAAATATCCCTTTGGGCTATTAGTTCCTCAGTACCTCAGACCTGTGAAAATTCCAGGGTGGAATAGGTCTTCAGCAACCCATGCTTGTCGTAAAAGGTGACCATGGTGACTATGCTTGTCGTAAAAGGTGACTAACGGGATCGGGTGGTCAGGCTTGCTGACTTGGTTGATGCATGTCATCGATCCCCTTTGCGTGGATCGATGCTCATGATATTAATCACTGGATTGTCTGGTCCAGACTCGATTGTTTACAGACCGCCGTCATATAGCTGGAATATTGCTGAGTGCGGCATAAAACAACAAACCAACCAACTCAGTACCTCATGCATGTCAAAAGAGTTTGCCAGTACCATACCCAAGCTGATGGATTTCAGTGGTGAACGTCTACTGGCTTTCCTGCTATAGTATGCTGACACTAGGGCTGGGACAATATTAATTTACTCCCCGGGTACCTGTTGTATGTCTCGAGTTGGGTGTAAAATGAATATATGATTGGGAATTGTGTAACTGAAACCCTGACAAAAAGTATTTAGATACTTGTATATAACAATCTGGTCATGCATTCACTGAAGTAGATTGAAGCTAAATAAATGTATCTTTATTCAAACATGGTTAGAAGGAGTGCGAACATTAGTGACCTGCAGTGTAACCATGAGGTTAAAGTGAATTTTGTAATTAAGCAATATATCACGTGACTAACCATGGGTTCTAGTAGTCCCAACTCCACCAGTCCCAAGTGCCCGAGTTACCTGTCCCAACCCTGTGACACACCATGATATTTGGTAAGGCTTAAAGGTAGGGCTGCAACGATACAGGAAGGTCACGATACGATACGCATCTCGATATTCTGGTCACGATACGATACGTATCTCAATACACAATGATAAAAAAACAAGACTTAAAGCATGTGAAGATTGAACCTTTCATGATTTTGGAACAGTCAAAATTATTTTTATAATAACAAGACTACTGAAGTTGTTCAGCTTCAAAGTGGAACTTTCTCTAACTTTCCTTAAAAACAATTCAAAGTTCAAACACCAGAAAATAATTAATGTGCTCCACCAGTGATACAACGTCAAAGAATTTTGATGCAATGGTCGAAGAAATTGTATCTGAAATTATTGTTTGATCAGGAATAATATATTCCAATATCGTGTTACCTTAGTTGCAGCTTTTACTATATATATATTTAAAATTATAAGAACCACAAGTGTAGCATTTTGGTACTGGTGATTGCTGTTGCAGGATATTTATACGTATGGAACAATTTGACCAGTCACCCTAGGGACTTCCCGTGCTACATGTATTTCGATTGCGAAAACGTTATGTTGACATATATTAGCCAAATTGCCACAAATATGACTTTTAACAAGTCAAAGTATGGCATTTTTAATATATGTATCAACTCTCTAGCAACTAAAGTTCGTTTCAATGTGTCAAAAGCGGTAATCTGACCGTGGTTGCTGTATCTCTTCACACACGATTTCACATAACTTAATGAAAACAATATTAAATGAAATTTTGAAAAAAAACTATTAAGATATATTACAAACACAAGTCCAGATATACAATGAACACGTTTTAATAACAAGATAGTATGATAATGGTATTGAATTGCGTACTTCAGTTCGGATTTGCTGACAGGTATTTCCATTGTTATGTGCTTGCGGGGATAAGCTGATAATGTTTTTTGAGATGGGGAAAAAACATCTGTCGGTGTAAAACCTGAGCTTATTAAATAAATGTAGGTAGGTTTTTGGGAGCCATGCGTTACCGCGCGCTATAACCAAGTTAGCCGTTTATTGAAAGGCACAATAGCGAGGAAACGCGTATCGACAAATGGGCCTACGTTTATTGTATATCGTATCGTGCGTCAAGTATCGCAATGCATTGGAATATCGGTGTATCGTTTCACCCTTACTTAAAGGGCGTAAAACTCACAATGAAGCACTGTTTTGTCTGGATTGACCTAGATTGCTTACAGACAATCTGATACAGCTGTTCTGTTTGTACACTGAGATTCTTGTAGTCTATAACTAACTTTCATAAATTAAACCTTTGGTTTGTTTTAGATCCACTGTGATGTTTTCGGTGGTGTTTTGGGAGATCAGCTGACAGCTGAGGCATCAGGATGGGAGATTTGATGTTGGCATCTGTCGGTGATGACATCCGGCTGTGGGATTCTTCCTCATGGAACTTAGTGCAGCAATATAACCCCCACGATTATAACGTGTCGGCCGTCAGCTGGAGCTGTGATGGTTAGTAGTCTTATCTTAAACAATGTGCAGGGCTCGATTAAGCTACATAAAAGATTAACCAGTGCAACCAGTTATTGAAGAAATGCAACCTACAAAGATTTATGTCTACATAAATCAGGTGCATGTCAAAAGTTTTCAGATTTGTGCCTTGACTAACCATTGTTTGTAGTAGCCTTGTGGATGACCAAGACACATGGACAACATATTACAAGGAAGCAAACATCAACTTGCAAATCTGAACACAGAGCTGAAGGGTCTGCTTGGAGCAGTGATGATGATATTCATAAGCATTAACACTAGGGGTGACTATTGGTCTGGACATCACTATTGGGATAACTATTGATATTGAAAGAAACTATTGCGATAACTATTGATATTGCAAGCAACTATTGCGATAAATATCGATAGTTTTCAGTGTATCATTTTAGATGGATTTTCGAGTTGAATTAAACCTTGGAACTGAAGTTTCCTTTGAATGAGATAGCCATGACAACTAATAAAAAGTAAAGTTTGAGATACGACTGATTTGTGTTTTCTTTATGTAAGACCTGTGAAATCACCACAGTTGTGTAACGATTTCGTCTCACGGAAAAGGGATGGGCAAGTGTGCTTACTGCGCGAAATACTCCAGTCAAAGATGACACAACACAAAAAGACAGTAATAATATTGTATTATAAAGTAAGGAAGTTACAGGGTGCAAGTCCTGGCCGCACAGACTGGAAAACACCTAAAACAAAATGAGCAGGGCTAGCTGGCGATGTTGGTGTCCAGGCAGTGCAGGCAGAAAGAGCTTATGAAATATATTAAAAGAATCAACAATAATCCAACTGATATTCAGGATGTGATGATAATACTTATAAGAGACAATGACAAGGACTATGCAAACCCATTATTGATACAAAAAGGCATATGTGCATAAGTAAATGCACAACGACAATGATTGTTTACGGAAATGACATTAACTAATAATCCCCCAATATAATCATCACATCCTTTCTACCATATAGGATACATATAAGATCCCACCTGACGTGAGGTGAAGTCACTTTAACAGCGGCCAATAGAGGTTTTGAAAACATACATTTAAACCCAAAGTGAGGGAATATTTATCCCAGCGCATTTGGAATAGGATAGGCATGTATAAATAAGCGGTTTAAACACGTAAGCCTAATAACCACGAAAGGACACCTGGCCTGTACTAGAATTGTGGCTAAGAGGAGTGGGGTATGACTGCCTGTTGGATGATCATACCAGTCCATATGGGGCTAGCTCCAACAGTATGACAATACACCCAGTAGGTAAGCCACGTGAGGCTACCCAGAATGAATGCCGAATTTAAGCAAATGTATTAAAAATGAATGTAGTAAATGGATATTACATAATACACATTTCTCATATTGCAGGCAAATTGTTGGCCATATAATATAATACATTATATTATTATTGAATACAAGGTGACTTCACTATCACATCAAGTGGGAAAACGTCGTGAAATATACCTTATAACACCAATCCGACAATGTAGAAATATTACATATTTAGTAGGACAGGATTGGTATTTAATAAACAGGGTATTTCCATATTTAGAAGTTGGTTACTGCTAAGCCAGCTGTCATCATATGGGATTGCGTAACGCCAGACGCCAAGAGGACAAGAAAATTATCATCTGCAGGAATGTACACTAATCTTAAATTGCCTGATTATTATGCCATATATGTGAACTGGTATGTGTTACCATTAGGATAGGATGACATTAATGTATGGTAGGCCAAACTGTGTTAAGGTAAACATAAAGCAGACGACGGAGCCATGCCTTGTTTACATCCGGTGCGGCCATTTTGTGATGCCACCGGAAGAGAGCCGGAGAGTGCCGAGGATAGCCGAAGATAATGTGTGCTGCCCAGCGAACAGGTCAAGAGCTGTCAGTGAGGGGTCAGCCACTTGTTACTTTAAAATAAACTTGCAACAGTTCTGTTGTTGTCAGCAACAAGTGCATTTATCAGACGAAAGAATTTGGAATAAATGGAACTTTGAATTTAGCAAAGAGCTAGTTTCAATTTTGACTGGCCGATCCAATTTGCAAAATTACTTCCAAACACAAAAGGTATTTTACTACAGCTATTTTCAAACGAGAAAATAGTGCAACAAATAAATGTCATTCATTATTGCCATTGAGTGCACCTTTGGACAGTCACAGATGAGCGACGTTTGCCAGTTTGGCACAGCAAGAATGACTCGGACAATGGCCAAACAATTGTTTCGAATTTTGCTTGACTTTATGAAAATAAATGCAGCACATGATTCTTAATCCTGTAAAATGTAATAACTATGCACTGGACCATACAATAATTGCCTACAATAGACCTATAGATGCCGTACAGAGAAACTGGTGCTCTTACCTAAAACAAAATGAGCAGGGCTAGCTGGCGATGTTGGTGTCCAGGCAGTGCAGGCAGAAAGAGGCGGTAAAAAAGTTTTGAGGTCACACGGGAGCACTGGCCCCTGTCATGTGACCCCATAGTCCCAGGCTATTGGCTAAGAGCTGTTGCTATGGGACCCCTGAGACCAGCGCCGTGAACCCCAAACCCTATTCTAAAATTAGTAAATTGGCCGGATATTTTGGTAACTGTTGTAAGTAACTTGGGCAAAATATCCCGCCTTTACACTTACCCTAATAATTAAAGAAAAAGAAACTTCCACATTACCATGTGTGAATTACTACCACTCATGATCCACAAGAAAAACAAATTTGAACAGCATTGCATGTATTTTATTGATATGGTTAATACATGTACAATCGAAACTATCGATATTCCTAACAGAAATCGATACTATTGATCGGAAACAGATTTAACAATCAACTTCTTGACTTTAAGTGCTTACCAATATCAATATTTCGATTTATCGTGACACCCCTAATTGACACTGAGTTGTGATTAGTACTGGGCTGTAGCTTCATCTATCTCTGAAGTTGACCACTGTATTACGTTGCGATATTTAGATTTCCAGGATACATCTGATGAAAAATATCTAGACAACGTAAAACATGTTTTATCTACAATAGCTTAACCAAAAACAGTTGTATATATCAAAACAGACAAAAATGACGATATTGATAATACATACTGTGGCATGACATGAATCAGGTGATCGATTAATTTATGCACATAACTTGACACGCCTACAGAGTCAGTAGCCAATCAACGGAGAGTAGGATCAAAACAGTGTTTCTTGGACCTGTCAATTAAGGCAAGAGGCGAAAAGAACTGCAACAGATTCAAACATTAATACCCTGATAACGGTAAAACACAGTTGGAAAAATGCTAGTTAGAAATGAAACCCGAAGACATGAACGTTGAACCGAGGCGAGCGGGGAAAAAAGCAGGCGAGCGAGCCTGCACATTTGCTGTTTCATTCATTCTCGGCCTTCGGTTTGCATGAAAGTTGCTAAATGTCCTGTGCATGACGATACACGTGAGCAGAAAGGGAATTCCCTCGACTGTAATATTGGGATTCCCCAACATTCCGTAGTAATAAAAGTAGTGCGCTTCGGTGGGCGTGGCTTTTTGTTTTTACATTCATTGGGAAATGAATGCAATAACATGTGACCAATTCAGCTAATCAGAATACAGGAATTTCAATGAACACAACAAAAATTTAATTATTTTATGTTGGTTTACACTGCCACATCAGTACTGTAACAGTAATTACTAACTGTATTAAAAATCATGACATCATCATCAGATATCTGAGAATTTATTTATTTTGTTCTAGTTTATGCATCTGTTTCAACATGATAAATTCATTTGACCAGGGTGCAACCTAGTTTGGTGTGGTGGTAGTTTTCATGTCAACCATTACCTGGTCCAACTATAATCCAGTTTCTTGGATCTGTGATCATAGTTTCATGTTGAACAATGTTTCAGATTGATCTGTGATAGTAGTGTCATGTTAAACAATGTATTTGGTGTATCTGTGAGAGTTGGTATGTTAAGCAAGTTTCCAGTAACATTATACTCACCTAAAAGATATTACCGTATTTGACATAATAAGCGCCCAGGGCGCTCTCAAAGTAAGAAATAGGGGGCTCTTATTAGAATATTAATTTGGTGAAAAACAACAGAATTGAAAGATCGTAAATTTCGTGGTTTATGCTGACAGTCTGAAATGTTTATATACGACGGATATATTTTTTTCCAGAATTTAATTCTCAATAATTAAGAATGCATATAACATACGTATTATACACGAATAAATAAGTCCTGTGTACATAGATCAATCGGAAGGGGTGCTAATTGGGATTGTTCACTAGTCAATATATTAGCAAATATCGCCGTGGGCGCTTATTAGAGGGGGGCGCTTATTACGTCAAATACGGTACTTGGTTATTAATAATTTACTTATTTTTGTTGTCTGTTGCAGGTAGTATATTTGGCAGTGTTTCTGCAAAGGATGACAAAGTGTCCCTCAACTATGTGAAAAACAACACTATTACCACTACAGAGCTCAACTGCCAGGTAAGTCTTCAGAGGGTTGTTTGTTGTTTCAATTGTAAAATTCCAAACAGAATCCTTGTTTCCGCCATCTTTCCAAGGGAGATAACTAACTGTAAAAGTCTATTTTTCACCCTTGCTGAACTAAGCTGGAATTATTGAGTTATATTTTGGCTCGACTAACGAGTGTATGCATAGTCCATTCAAAATTGTGTAACGAAATCGACATCTGATTTGTAAATAACATGGATTTCGACGTGCAGATTTCAGGTGACTGCAGGATTTGCAAAGGATGTGTATCATAAACTGGGTGTTGACAGATATATTCCAAATCTTTTCATGTTTTCAATCAAGGTGCTCACATGATTTGATGCATTTTGCCAGGTATTACCTATTTTATTAGAATATAGGTCTTTATCATAGATCAGATCGTCTTGACTGGCGCCACCATTTTATTTTAAGCAATGCAAGTAATATGAGAGGTGGAATCTGATAGGTCAATAGGAGGGGCATTGCTCGTAACAGCCACTGGTGGCACTACAATCGAGCCCAGAAATTCCAGCCTTGTTCGGCAAGGGTGGAAACTGGACTTTTAGAGTCAATTAATTCCCTTGCCTGAGAAAGATGTGTTTTCACAAGAACACTGACAGTCAGTAAAGTGCGTCCTTCAAGGGGCCTGCGTCTGCAGTCCTTGGACAGCTCGTGCTTGTGATTACAGAAACAATTCCCATTGCCATGATTCCAGAAACTTTCAGGTATTGTGAACTTATGTGAAGCCTGTACTGCTGTATGTGAGACTGAACTTTAAGAGGTTGGTTTGGTTTGGTTGGTTTGTTGTTTAACGCCGCACTCAGCAATATTCCAGCTACATGACGGCGGTCTGTTAATAACCGAATCTGGACCAGACAATCCAGTGATTGACATCATGAGCATCAATCCACGCAATTGGGACCGATGACATGCATCAACCAAGTCAGTGAGTCTGACCACCCGATCCCGTTAGTCTCCTTTTACGGCAAGCATGGGTTGATGAAGACCTATTCTACCCCGGAATCTTCACGGGTCTGAAGTGGTTGGTAATAGATCTCATTTTGTGATGTATGACAACAACAAAGCCATCATGAGGACTATGTCGATTGTAGTTTATCTTATCTTTTCATACAGTTACAGTTATGGAACTGTTGATTTCTAGTAAGTTGTGACTGTAACAATAGGATCTGTGCCAGGATAGGATGATAATGGGTTCGAAATTCACCCTGATTACGAGTAGAACACATTCAGCTATGACACTGTGAGACCGCTGAAATACTGTTCTACTGTTCTAAGCAATCACCTATCAGTGCCAATTATCTGTTGGCTTCCCTTTTCACCTTTTGAAATCTTATTACTTTTGTTGTACTTATGCGTGCATATACTTTGCCACCTGCCTCATATCATTCACCTGATGAAGGAGTAAGAATATACTCCGAAACATTGTGTTCCTCATAATAAAGAAGTTGACATCCATAAATTCTCTTCTTTATGTATATGACTTCTAAATGCCTTTCAAAGACTTGTTTTAAGCAATGTTGAACAAAATTCACATATGCAGTAAACTACATTTATAACAAACACGCTTATAACAAACAGACGGATATAACAAACTGTTTCAGGGTCCTGTCCATTTGCTGTTTATATGCTGTATATATATGCATATAACGAACAACGTAATAGGCGCCCAGGGCGCTCTCAAAATTAGAAATAGGGGGCTCTTATTAGAATATTATTTTGGTGGAAAAAAACAGAGTCGAAAGATAAATTTCGTGGTTTATACTGACAGCCTGAAATGTTTATATACGAGAGATACATATTTTCGGAATTTAATTGCCCATAATTAAGGGTGCATATAACACACGAGTTCGTATTATACGCTAATAAATAAGTGTTGTGTACATTGATCAATCGGAAGGGGCGCTAATTGGGATTGTTCACTGGCCAATATATTAGCAAATATCCGTGGGCGCTTATTAGAGCGGGGCGCTTATTACGTCGAATACGGTATAAAGAATTAAATCAGTGGTTACTTAGAGTTAGTTATAACCATAGTTTACTGTAATTATAACTGTGTATGCCATCATAAAGCTGCAATTTTGCTGAGTACTGTGGTGAACAACAATCAACAGTCATGCTAATACTCCAAAGGTGGCCTAACATTAACTCAGTGTGATACTCAGTGTTGGCTTTGAGACCATGTCCAAATTTAGCTTTGGTCGGTTCATTAGCATACACAATTATTTTTAACCCTTGGGGAATCTGGGTTAGAATTGTTCTCTATCAACCTATGCTGGTTGTAAGAGGCAACTAATGGATCGGGTCATAGAAAAGTCCAGTTTCCACCCTTGCCTAACAAGCCTGGAATTTCTGGGCTTGATTGTAGCACCACCAGTGGCTATTACGAGTTATGTCCTTTCTATATCCCTCCTATTGACCCATCAGATTCCACCTCTCATATCACTTGTTTTTGCTTCAAACAAAATGGCAACACCCAGTCAAGACGATCTGATCGATAAACAAGATAAAAATTGTAACAAAAAGGGTCTTATTTAATGAAGTGCAAGAAAATCATGTGAGCACCTTGATTTCACAACATGAAAAGATTTGGAGTATATCTGTTGACACGGAGTTGGCAGTACACATGCCTTGCAAATCCTTTGACTTTTATAGTCATGAACACCCTTGCCTCGGGAAGATGGAATCAGGTGGTCAAGCTCAGTGACTTGTTTGATGCCATGTCATCCTAGCCTGACGGCATCGACCGTTGCTCATATTGTCAATCACTGAATTGTCTGGAATTTATTTACAGCTTGACTATTGCATGATTGCTGAGTGCAGCGTTAAACAGATGCACACACAGGTGCACAAACACACACAAACTCACTCTCACACTCTATTTGGTTGAAGCAGCTCCCTCAGTTGATTTAGTATCTATCGTCTACTCTTTCAGCCGGGCCGACAATGTCTGGATATCGGCTACAACACTCGATTCCTGGTCACCGGCGGCTCCGACAGTATCGTCAGTGTCTGGGATCTCAAGGGGAAGAAACTCAAGACATCATTCAAAGTGAGGAAAATAAATGATTGGAAGCACTTATAGAATGTGATTAGTAGCATGTTAAGTTTGCCAAAATATAAAGGTGAAATCAAGAAAATATGGCAAGAAATTGACTTGTTACAATGCTCATGAAGTAGCAGTGCTACTATTAAAAGCTGCGTTAACTCACTATGACCAAGATGCCTTTTGTATCACAACAGAGTGTATGGTTAGGGCTGGAAGGACCTGATGCTCAGCTTAGCCTTTGACTGTTTCAGGAACACAAAGGTCCAGTGACGTGTACCCAGTTCAACTGGAATGACTCATACATTGCATCGGGATCTGAGTCAGGGGAGATAATCCTTCACAACTTTGTGACTGGGCAGAGTAGCAGCCCACTGCTAGCACCCAAGGCAGAGGTAAGAGCAAATGGAGGCCTTTTCAGCTCTCTGGTCAGTATGTTGTTCAGAACGTACCAGGAAGTCTCTATTTTGATTGTAACACAGGCCATCAGACAGCTCCAGTACTACTATTACAAGAAGTCTCTATTTTAATTGTAACACAGGCCATCAGACAACTCCAGTACTACTATTACAAGAAGTCTCTATTTTAATTGTAACACAGGCCATCAGACAGCTCCAGTACTACTATTACAAGAAGTCTCTATTTTAATTGTAACACAGGCCATCACACAACTCAAGTACTACTATTACAAGAAGTCTCTATTTTAATTGTAACACAGGCCATCACACAACTCAAGTACTACTATTACAAGAAGTCTCTATTTTGATTGTAACACAGGCCATCAGACAGCTCCAGTACTACTATTACAAGACGTCTCTATTTTGATTGTAACACAGGCCATCAGACAGCTCCAGTACTACTATTACAAGAAGTCTCTATTTTAATTGTAACACAGGCCATCAGACAGCTGCAGTACTACTATTACAAGAAGTCTCTATTTTGATTGTAACACAGGCCATCACACAACTCCAGTACTTCTATTACAAGAAGTCTCTATTTTGATTGTAACACAGGCCATCAGACAGCTCCAGTACTACTATTACAAGAAGTCTCTATTTTGATTGTAACACAGGCCATCAGACAGCTCAAGTACTACTATTACAAGAAGTCTCTATTTTGATTGTAACACAGGCCATCACACAACTCCGGTACTACATTTACAAGAAGTCTCTATTTTGATTGTAACACAGGCCATCAGACAGCTCCAGTACTACAATTACAAGAAGTCTCTATTTTGATTGTAACACAGGCCATCACACAACTCCAGTACTACTATTGCAAGAAGTCACTATTTTGATTGTAACACAGGCCATCAGACAGCTCCAGTACTACTATTACAAGAAGTCACTATTTTGATTGTAACACAGGCCATCAGACAACTCCAGTACTACTATTACAAGAAGTCACTATTTTGATTGTAACACATGCCATCAGACAGCTCCAGTACTACTATTGCAAGAAGTCTCTATTTTAATTGTAACACAGGCCATCAGACAGCTCCAATACAACTATTACAAGAAGTCTCTGCTGGGCTCGGCCTCAGACGATGGCACCATCAACCTATGGGACACCAACACACGCCGACTCCTCCATTCCTTCACTAAAGCTCACGTGGCCCCAGCCACAGGTCTGGCTTTCTCCCCGCTCAATGAGATGCTGATGATGAGTGTGGGTCTGGACCAGAAGCTGGTCTGCTATGACCTGCAGGGAAAGAGGTAAATTTTTAAACTTATCCTATCTCACATGATGCATTTCTCCTTTCTTGCGATCCTAGATGGAAAGGTGCTTCTCATTGCCACACAGTGGAGACGTGATTTAGAGAATACGGTTGGGTTTGTTTTGTTGTTTTGCTGGACTCCCTTCAACGTCATATAGATTTACGTTACAATCTAGGGGCGATCGAGCGGCCTTGTGGTTAAAGCGTTCGCTCGTCACGCCAAAGATCCGGGTTGGAATCCCGACATAGGTACAATGCTTGAAGCCCATTTCTGGTGTCCCCCGCCGTGAATATTGCTGGAATATTGCTAAAAGCGGCGAAAAAACAATCTCATTCACTCACTCATGTTACATTCCAATGGATGATGAGCAAGAAAAATTCCCTTCGCCCAGCCTGTCGGCAGTGTAGATGTACCGTTCCCACCTTGACCCTCACAAATTATGTTGTGACTGCCGTGGCTGGTGCAGTATCGACAAGCAGGGTTCAAAATGTGGACATCTGACTGAAGATTCTGTCAACATGTATTTACACACCCCTCCTCCGTTACATGGAAACCACCTCAGACTTCTAGTGGTACTTGTAGAATGGGTTCACCCTCTACTAAGGATTGACGGAGTAATGTTCCGTCTCACACTTCTCCCAAGAGTGGCCATTTCAGGAAAAGTCTATCGCAGATCGTCACTCTCATCGCTCATCAAAGGATCATTCACCCCGAGATCAACTCCCTCAGGATCATCATTCCTGTTTTGAATTTGGAAATTTTACAAAAAAACGTATGGTTATATTACTTGTTCTTCCTCACACACTATATGTCCTCCTGACCATCCTCGCTTCACAGCTCATCTAGCCTGTTAGCTTGATGAAAGAGAATGATGTGACGTGATCAGGTCGTGTAGGTCGCTTTACACTAGATTACAGTACATGACCCATTTGTTTTGGAAATGACTATGGTGATGCTAGGATGTGTTCGTGTGGTGTTTTTTAGAAGCTGGAAACACCTTTCAAGCACCTTTCCATGTAGGATTGAATGAAGAATGCATAGTATGAGATAGGATAAGAATATAAACATACAATTTATTATAAAATTTCCCAGTCTGTTGCAGCCTTGCCACAGTCTAGGTTTCAAGACAGCATATTTCTCAGGGATAAAAAATAGAATATGGACCAGTGTTACCAACCTGTCTGTCTCAATTATTTTGATTATTTACTGACGAAACATGTACATGAACTCTGTCAAACTTTGATTAAACTTATACACTGTGATGTAACCTGAATACATTTAAAGTAGAGTTAAACCCTAGTGACTTCCTCACAACATTACACAACAGTCCTACTGTAATACACTCCTCAACATTTACCGTACAACAGGACCACACCTTCAACTGAAGATAACTACTTCTGTCCACAGCAAATATTGAATATTGTCTATGTAATCAAGATATTTGGGAAATGTACTTGACTCAACACTCAGAAAAAGTGAAGATCCTCTGTTTCTCTTTCAGGACTCTGAAGACGATAACAGCAGATTCACCACTGACGTCCGTGGACATCATGCACAACGGAGGCACGGTGGCCGTCGGGTCCACACGAGGCAAGATCTTCATCTACGATCTGCGTCAGGGTGTCACGCCAGTCAAAAGGTTTTCAGCGCACAAGTCATCAGTACACTGTCTCAAATTCCAGCCTAACTTTGACTTTAAGAAGGTTTGTACAACTATGTAGAGACATTGCTGTATACCACAGAGTACTGGTAAACATCTTCAGTCTCACTTGGACTTCCCTCCCGCAATAGCTTGGTCCACAATGTTTCTGAAATATTATTCAAAGCAGCATTACATGTTCATGATGTTTGTTTGTTATTTAACACCACACTCAGCTATATGATGACGGTCTGTAAATAATCGGGGCAGTTGGGTAGCTTAGTGGTTAAAGCGTTTGCTTGTCATTCCCGACATGGGTACAATGTGTGAAGCCCATTTCTGGTGTGATATTGCTGGTATATTTCTAAAAGTGGCATAAAACCATACACACTCGCTCGGTCTACACTATTGGGATACAATGACATGTATCAATTAAGTAAGCGAGTCTGACCATCCAGACTTGTTAGTTACGTAACTTACTCTACTCAAGACGCAGCCTGAACATGTAAGAGTATGTGGTCATCAATTTGTTAAATGATAGTTACTATTTTTCAAACAGTCAAGGGGTTGGTAGGTTGGTTGGGCGGTCGGGTAGCCTAGTGGTTTAAAGCGTTCACTCGTCACGCCGAAGACCCGGGTTCGATTCCCGACATGGGTACAATGTGTGAAGCTCATTTCCGGTGTCCCCCGCCGTCATATTGCTGGAATATTGCCAAAAGTGGCGTAAAACCATACTCACTCACTCACTGGTAGGTTGGTTGGACATGTAGATTATGCCTTGCTTTGTGATGGCCAAATACTGGGTTTGATTCTCAACTGGGTACAATGCATGAAGCCCTTTCTTGATGTCTCCCCATCATGATATTGCTGGCTGGCTTGCTTGCTAGCTCGCTCGCTCACACTAAGAGGCAAATGGCAACAGCACATTTTCATGTTTTTATCGACTTTTGATAGGACTTTCTTCTTTAAAACCTAATTTCGGAAACATTCTTTTGGACAATTTGGAAGACGATCAGCCAGTGTCTTAGAAAATGAACCAATCTGAAACCCTCACTCACTCAAACACAACAGTGTCATGAATGGACATGGTTATTGCTGACATGACAGTTTTGTGAAATTGTTGAGTATTCATGTTTCAGACAGAGAACAGTAGTTCAGGTGCCCAGAGTCGGCGCCAACTTCCGACAGCACCACAGAGAGGTATGGAGGATGCCCCTTCTTCAGCATCCAATCATGGTAGGTGTCCCCCGCCGTGATATTGCTGGAATATTGCTAAAAGCGGTGTAAAACCATACACACTCACTCACTCTCTCTGTCCCCAAGTTAATTCTACACAAGAGTGCTTATGGATCAGTCTGCTGGTTCTGTTGGATCTCTTGTTGAGATGATGATAATCAGTATAAAGAAAACAATTACCATGCAGGGTTATTTGTAAAATACCTGACCACATTTTATTCATTCCACTGTTCCTTGAGACAGGGGCCAACAAATCAGCATTAGTGTCGAAGGCTGCCATTATTTATCGCCCTTAATAAATATTGTTAAAGCTGTTGGTTTTGTTGTTACCATGGTTGTATTTGAATTAAAGATAATGATTTCCAAAATGTTTTCTTCAAGTCCAAGTCTCAGTACCCACAGTGGATAGACAGCTTGCTGGAATAACGTCTGCAGCCATCATTGATGTTGTGTCCCCGTTGAAAGAAGGTATGTGTGCACAGGATGGGATTTACGCACTTTATGGAGTTGTGTCCCTTAGCCTCACAAGGATCCACTGATCCCAGATTTGTACTGACGATGGTCCTTGGTTTGTTTTAACCATACCCAGGTGCATAGGCTTCTTCCCACACTATATACCCCAGAAACCCCACACTGCACACACCCCACATCCACTCCCTAAGTCTTAATTGTGAAATTATTGACATGCTGAAAGAGACCATCCGAAAGATAAACCCCAAAACCACACTACCATTGTGTAAAGTTAATGAAAACAGCACAACAGAAGTTTGTGGAGCAACACTAAGCAAGGTTTTAGAACCCAGCACTATCCTTTTTGTGTTTTGTCATTTTACCTGTGATAGTTTCACTGTACAATTATGCTTGGAAAACTAGCAGATATGTTAACACTGGTATTTTTGATGGAATGTGTCATGATCATTCATCTGTTATTAAACATGCAGATATTGTATAATGTATATTCATAGACATGAGGTGAACAGAATAAATGTTTGTGTATCAGGTGACTCAACTTCAGAAAGCCGAGGAGACAATCGGAGTGATTTGGGAAATAGATCAGGGAATGTACTTGGTCACTCCAGTCATCAGAATGACTCTGGTCAAGGTAAGCGGGGCCCCATTTCACAAAGTTATCTTAGTGTTTAGGTGATCCTAACATCCACACTTCAACATTGTGTTTAACATTGACTTAGATAACATTGTGGAACAGGGCCCAGGAGGGCAGGTCCTCAGACATAAAGGTACATAAATCTTAAAAGTTTGGGCACTCAGTGATGAACAAAATGATGTCAGAATATCTATATGATAGATACAGCCTTAGTGGGTTAGTGGATAGAGCACCTGCCTGGATAGTGGAAGGTCGGTCTCTCCATTCTCCGCTGCGTCATACCTATAGACATTAAAGATTGTTGTTACCCTGGCGCTCTCAATTAAGGGGATAAGACAAGGACTGGTCGGCTCGGAGTCAGTTTTCCTGTAAAGTATATGGGGTGTTCAAGTTAAACTGCGGCTTGATATCTCAATGAATTAGCACTATAAAACCAGCATTAGTCCAGACTAGTACAAGCAGCCACACATGCATACATACGAGGAAAGACTAATAAACTGCCTTCCCGAGGCAAGGGAGTTAACTGACTATAAAAGTCCAGTTTCCACCCTTGCCAAACTAGGCTGGTATTATGGAGTTACATTTTGGCTGGACTAACGAGTCCAATCAAAATCGATCATCGAAATCCTGTTCGTAAACTGTCATGCAGAGTTTGGTCGATTGCAGGATTTGCAAAACATGTGCACCGCCAACTCGTTGTCAACAGATATTGTCCAAATCTTTTAATCAAGGTGCTCCCATGATTTGATGCACTTCATGTTTTATCACAATATAGATCTTGATTGTCGATCAAATTGTCTTGTCTGGGCGCCGCCATTTTGTTTGATGCAAATGCAAGTGGTGCAAGGTGGAATCTGATTGGTCCATAGGAGAGGCATAGAAGGGACATCACTCGTAACAGCCACTGGTGGCGCTACGATCGAGCCCAGCAATTCCAGCTTAATTCAGCAAGCGTGGAAACTGGACTTTTAGTCAGTTAACTCTCTTGCCTCGGGAAGATGCTAATAAACATGACACCCCATTTCATCTCACCTACCTAGTATAGATTTTCTGATTGTATGCTTAAGATGTTCACATGTGCATTTACAGAAATGCAACAAGTTTATGATGGGGATGTTTTCAGGTGTGTTCTCACCCATATCTAATAACCTTGGACTCAGCAATGCCAGTGATACATCCATGCCACGGAGACAAAACTTCAATGAACGAGGACTTAGTCCCCTTGTGCACAGTCCAATGTTTCATGGCCAGGTAAATTTACATTTGATTTTTGCCAGAGCATGAGCCAGTTTAGATTTCAGGGCAGAGTGGGTCCTCTGTACCTCAGTCTAGATGTGAGAACTGACTAAACTCGGAATTATGCAGGTACAATGTGTGGTGAATTGTATGTCATTGTACATGTACTGGTGTGTTGCTCATGCTATCAACCTTTATTTTGTCTTGTTAAGACTTTGACATCGAGTCTGCATTTATTTGGGGGGGGAGAGAAAGTATTACGTTTATATCCATCTGTCATTTTTCAACCCCAATCATCGGGCTGTTTAATTTTCCAGATCTTGTACCAAGGGCAGGCAACTCGAACTTGCATTCCCCAAAATGGAAAGTGCAAATTACACATGATGCACGATATCGCTTTCTCCAGGTTATGTGTGTGTTTGGGTGTCCCATGATTGCTGTCCCCAGCATCTATTTTGATGGAATATTCCTAAGAGCAGCATAAAAACCAAAACACAATCATTTAATTTCATTACTTGGGAAGATGTGGTAGCCAAGTACTTAAAGTGCCTGTTCATCACGCCAATGGCCTGTGTTCAATTCCCCACATGAGTGACATGTTTGAAGCCCATCATGGATGGTGTCCCTAGCAGTGCTAGTGCTGGAATACTGCTAAAAGCAGCCAAAAAAACAAAACACTCACTGACACATTTTATAACTTGGGTGCAATGGGGTAGCCTAGTGGTTAAAGTGCCTGTTCATCACGCCAATGGCCTGTGTTCAATTCCCCACATGAGTGACATGTTTGAAGCCCATCATGGATGGTGTCCCTAGCAGTGCTAGTGCTGGAATACTGCTAAAAGCAGCCAAAAAAACAAAACACTCACTGACACATTTTATAACTTGGGTGCAATGGGGTAGCCTAGTGGTTAAAGTGCCTGTTCATCACGCCAATGGCCTGTGTTCAATTCCCCACATGAGTGACATGTTTGAAGCCCATCATGGATGGTGTCCCTAGCAGTGCTAGTGCTGGAATACTGCTAAAAGCAGCCAAAAAAACAAAACACTCACTGACACATTTTATAACTTGGGTGCAATGGGGTAGCCTAGTGGTTAAAGTGCCTGTTCATCACGCCAATGGCCTGTGTTCAATTCCCCACATGAGTGACATGTTTGAAGCCCATCATGGATGGTGTCCCTAGCAGTGCTAGTGCTGGAATACTGCTAAAAGCAGCCAAAAAAACAAAACACTCACTGACACATTTTATAACTTGGGTGCAATGGGGTAGCCTAGTGGTTCAGGTGTATAACCTGGCAGAATCCCCACAAGGGATCTGCCACCCAAGAAGACCCGGGATAGAATAGGTCTTCAGTAACCCATGCTTGCCATAAAAGGCAACTAGTCAGGTAGTCAGACTCACTGACTTTGTTAATGAAATGTTATTGTATGGCAATAGCGTGGATCGATGCTCATGATGTCAATTACTGGAATGTCTGGTCCAGACGCCATCATATAGCTGGAATATTGCTGAGTGCGGCGTTAAACAACAACAAATAAACAAACAAACACTGTCATCTCATGTGCTCTCTCATGGTTGTTCCACTGTGTATCTTCCAGGGTCTGTCAATGTCGTCTGATGGCATGCCAATGATGAACATGAGGTATCAGACCCATCTGGCCCAGGATGATGGTAACTATGGCAACCATAGAGCCATGCCCAATGGACACACAGGTAAATCTTGACTCATACAATCATCGTGTGTAACCATCACTTGGCTTCTGCTATGAGTCTTGTTAATTAATTTCCTTGTTAGCTGTAAGAATGGTCTATCTGTAGGTCTTTTGAAAGACTTTCAGCGTGTACAGTTGCTGTGCTGATTTCAAACAAAAATCCTGGTTCAGTTCTCGAATTTAGGAACAATTTTAGGTTTTCAGTTGGAATATAGCTGGGATATTACCCAAAGCTATGGCTTTTGGCTGTAGTTAAACACAATATTGTCTTTCCACTGCAATAGATACACCTGTGAGCATGAAGTTTTTTTCGTTTGTTTGTTTCTTGTTTAACGTCACACTCAGCAATATTCCAGCTATATGACAGAGGACTGTAAATAATCGAGTCTGTACCAGACAATCCAGTGGTTGAGCATCATTTTACATCATTTTACATAATTGGGATATGATGACATGCATCATCAACCAAGTCACTGAACCTGACCTCCTGATCCCATTGGTTGCCTCTTACAAAGAACATGGGTTGCTGATGATCAATTCCAACCCGGATCTTCTCGGATGCGAGGCATGAGGACAGAGTTGACTTGTATATTCAACTTCTCTAGTCTTTCAACGTGTTCCATGTGACATTCCAGGCCGCAAAGTTTAAACTTTTACCAAGTAGCCATATGGCTACAAGCATTTTTTCCCAGGTATCCAGTGGTAAAATCAAAATGTCAAGACAATATTGTAGGTGGCCAAAAGCATTTGAAATGATCTTTTATGACATAACTGTTACAATATGTACAAGTCATAGCACTAGTCTTGGAATTGTGTAATAGTGGAAACTGTACTTGATTTTTGTTATTTGTGACTTGAACAATGATGCAATTTATGTTACTAGATTATATAGGTATATCATTGATTACCCAATGAGCATTGTCAACTAAAATAAAATACTAATTACATTATGTATTTGTGTTCATTGTCTACTTTAGGAGGAATTACCAAGACCAGCTGTTATTTATTTTGGGGTGTACATATGGGTAGCAATAGAATTTAGTCGCCACAAGATATTTTTCAAGGTAGTCATTTGACTACCTCTGAATTTTAAACAGTAGACAAATTGAAATTTAGGTTGCATTGGCGACCATTTAAGTCACAACTTTGAGGCCTGCATTCGCAATGGAAACAATATAAGAAAGAATTGATACGACAGCTTTCAAAATGCTACTTAAAGATATTGTACATATGTAGGGAATCCAGGGCAGAGCAACCAGTAGGGTTGTTGTTTAATGATTAACAAGAGGGTTACAGTGCGTGACAGGGCTGTGACACTATGGTGTGCCCAGGATTGATTACTTACTGGCTGCATGCGTGAAGATACGGGGTAGAATAGGTCTTCAGCAACCCATGCTTGCCATAAAAGGCGACTATGCTTGTCGTAAAAGGCAACTCACAGGATCGGGTGGTCAGGCTCACTGACTTGGTTGATGCATGTCATCGATCCCAATTGCGTGGATCGATGTTCATGATGTAAATCACTGGACTGTCTGGCCCAGACTCGATTATTTACAGACCGCCGACATATAGCTGGAATATTGCTGAGTGCGGCGTAAAACAACAAACCAAACCAAAAGTTACTGGCTGCTTTAATAGGGTGTATCTTGCTGATACTTGCCCACTCAGTCCCAGTGTTGATAATCAGCCCCAAATGTATGTGTTGTTATTCCAGAGTTTGACTCACCAACTCGGCGGAAGCACTCCCCCAAAGGTATCTGTGCGTCTCCCAGCCTGCCATCTGTCCACCTGCCTATACAGTCCAGCGCTGACGGTGCTGAGGGGGACGTGACCGACGGCAGGGGGAGCTGCAACACCAGCAGTGACAGCCCCCGCAGCGGGCGGGCCAGTAGCCGGGCGGACACGCGTCTCCCCTCCCCCTCCCATGGCAGTCCCACTAACACACAGCAGCTGCGCCACCTGGTGAAGGAAGCTGTCAAGGACTACTCGGAGCAGATGCAGGGGGAGTTGAAGGCCATGTTCAGGAAGGCGACTCAGGTGATTGCAGGCAGTCATAGGTCCCCAGAACTGCCTCCATAGTCTAGTTGGTGGTTTCATCCGTTGGGATCACACAAAAAGAGGCTCAAAGATTCTAGCTGGGTCTCAGCATTAAAGGGATGAAAAAAGGGACAAGCCGGCTTGGAGTCAGTGTAATGTTTCTGAGCGTGGTATCCATGTTAAACTGCGGTTTGGTATCTGAATGACCTAGCACCATAAAACCAGTATAAGTTGGGACAAGTACAAGCATCCACAGACACTCACACACTAATGTGTGCACATTACTATATAAGTGCAAGTATCTTGAACGTTCCGTTAAACCTCATTTCACATCACATCACATCACATCACATCACATCACATCACATCACCGCGACCCACCCCACCTCACCTCACCTCACCTCACCTTACCTTACCCCCACCTCACCTCACCTCACCTCACCTCACCTCACCAATGGGACGGAATGTAAAGACCTTGGGTCATAGCACCCTGGTTCAATATTGCATTGACAATTGTTCATGCATAGTAATAATTATCAAGGACAAGTTGATAAAGCTAGTTCAGTCATAAAAAATATTTAAGAAAGTCTTTTCATTTTGCTCCATTCAGAAGGTCTGTTTCTATTTCAATTTGAAAATTTAATCATGTTCATATGTAGGATCCATGGGTGGCCCAGTGGGCCAGGCACACAAATCACTGTGCAGAGTAATGTCCCTTAGGCCCTAAATCATGTGTTCAAGTCCCAGATTCCCTGGTTATGTTTCTTTGTTTATCAACACCAAACACTGCATGTGGGTTTCAGCAAAATGGTAAAAAAAGTTTTCTCCCACATGAAGCTGACATGCTGTGATATGACTGAAATACTGTTTAAAGCACCATTGAGCCAAAATCGTTCAATCACTCATGAGTAGGGTAAGAGTAGACAGGATACCAGTGGAATTGTGTGATTTGTGCTGGCAATGATATGGTTGATAGAGAACAACAACTTTTTAAAATTCTCAAATTTGAGCTTTTGAATTTACATTATTCGACACACAAAAGTCCATTTGCACTTGCTATTGGTCAAGTAAACTTCTTAAAGAATAAGGGGCGGTCGGGTAGTCTAGTGGTTAAAGCGTTCGCTCGTCACGCCGAAGACCCGGGTTCGAATCCCGACATGGGTACAATGTGTGAAGCCCATTTCTGGTGTCCCCTGCCGTGATATTGCTGGAATATTGCTAAAAGCGGCGTAAAACCATACTCACTCACTCACTCTTAAAGAATAATACCTCGTACTAAAACTATATTGATGACCAAAATTCTTAATAAATGCATAGAATTTGACTCAGAGGAGGAATGGAGTGGCACGTCTACTGTAATACAGACCTTGCATGTCGATATGTTGCCATGGTTACTGTTTTAGTTGTTGCTGCCAGGTTAGTTGTTAGCATCATCCATCATTTTACACAGAGCCCAAGGAGTGAGAGTGGCCCAGCAGCATCAGAAACCAGTGTATTCCAGACTGAGTTCATCCGGAACCTCATCCGTGAAGCTCTGGAGGAGTTCCGGGAGGACATCCACCGAGACCTCCAGCTTGTTCATCTGGAGATGCTCCGCCAGTTTCAGTTTCAGCAGGTGAGTTATCTCCCTTTGTTTGCTATCATTGTCTAACTAGTTCCATCAAGACCTGCAGCTTGTTCCTCTCGAGTTCTCCACCCGTTTCGGTTTCTGCAGGTCAGTTATCTCCCTTTGTTTGCTGTCAAGCAGCATTGTATAAACTAATGTTGACTGCTACCGTGTACGAAGATTGTCTTGAGAATTTATGAATATTCCCTTCACTATTTTTTAAGAAATGGAATTTCTTCTCATGTTCTTCTCCTTAGTTGTGATAATAGGCTAGGAGGGAACAATAACAATTTTTCTCAGGCAGTGCCTTCTGAAAAACAGGTCAGTTTTAAACAAATGTCATACGAAATTTTCTTATTTTGTTGAAGTCAGAAATAGCTTTGAAGATTGCCTTGAGTATTTGTGAATATTCCCTTCGCTATATTACATTAAGTAATACGTTACCACTGTTATACCGAGGCTGTTGTCTCCCACAACTGCTGCTATAGCGAAATCTACCACAGAGATCTCAATTACCTCATGCAGCACGTGTGTAGCCACCTAGCTGCCATGTGACACCCTTCACTCTTGTCTCCTTCGTCTGCTTAGCAAGACGTGTTTTCTCCTGCTGAAGCGTTCCTGGAAGATTTGGTGATATTTATTATAGTTTATTCTCTAATAAACTGTGCTTTTATGGGGCGTTGCGGTAGCTACGCTTGGTTATAATTTTCCCGCCAAACGGAAAATTTTTCCCGCCCTTTTTTTCTCTATACTTGCAGGGTTCGCGTATGCACGTTGTGTTTTACGTTTCCCCTGTTCTTGTATGTTTTGGGGGTTAACATAACTTATTTCTTTAATAAAAGTTATATGTGTATGTTATATGTTCACATTGCTCGTTTATTTTCTTGTGAAAATGCTCGTTTGTGAATCGTTGTGGTGCGTGCGTTGTAACCATGTTTTGTTCTTTGTTTATAGCAAACAATGTCTGACATGGATATGTCCCCAGTATCCACCCCCTCTACCCCTGCTCCTCGGAGTTGTGGGGTGTGCAGAAAGTTTTTGTCATCCCGGGATCCCCACGATCGTTGCCCGCGGTGCAGGGTTCCTTGCGGGGACACCCGGTGTACCCTGTGCGAAGGTCTGGGGCCTGCGGAGTTTGAGCGGTACCGGCTGTACGTACAGTCCGTCTCCACCCCTGTGGTGGCCGGTTCGTCCGGTCGGGGTCCCCGTGCGGGTACCACCTCCTCGGCTGCGGCGGATCCCCTTGCGGCCCTCGGGCTGTCTGGGGCTTCCGTCGCCGCATTATTGTCGAAACTTGTGGACTCCAAGCTGGCGGCCTTATCGCAAGATAGGCCGCTGGCTGTTCCGTCCCCGGCCTCTTCGGTGGCCGCGGGTTCGGACGCGGGGTCCACCGGTACGGCGGCGGCTGCCGTGGTTACCGGTCCTTCCCCCGAACCGTTGCTTCCGCTATCGGTTAAGGACCGCGTTGCCATGGTGTATGACCTCTTCGAGGACATGCCAAAGCCCCTGCCGATACCGCGGGGAATCCACGGTTCCGTGGGTTCCTCCGAGGTATACGACGAGACGTCCGACAAGGCTTTCCCGGCATCAACCTTGCTGCGCGGGATTAAGCCTTCTTTGGAGAAGGCCTTCACGGCTGCCTCCGGTCGGGGTCTCCCGTTACCTCCCCCGTCGTGGAGAAAAGGGTCTTTCCCAGTACATGACCTTGCCTTTCCCGAGGCTGGTCCTTCTGCGGAAGCCCATGTGGAGCGTTTGGGGGTCCGTGCCCCACCGGTTGCCACGGTACCACAAGGTACCTTGCAACAGCTGGACACCCTCGCTCGACACTCCATGCTGGCAATGTCTCACGGAGACACATACCTGGCTGCAGCGGCCAGTCTGGTCGAAGGTTCTCCCACGGACCGAGACCAGCGCATTTACAACTGCTTGCTCGGTTTGAATGCTTCCCTGGAGTACGTTGCCGGGGCTTCGGCCTTTGTTTCCGGCACGTGCCATTTTCT
This sequence comes from Haliotis rufescens, assembly GCF_023055435.1. Classification (NCBI taxonomy): domain Eukaryota; kingdom Metazoa; phylum Mollusca; class Gastropoda; order Lepetellida; family Haliotidae; genus Haliotis; species Haliotis rufescens. Next base: position 16,630,330 of record NW_025963846.1, on the reverse strand, counting down.
TCGGCGCCAGTCGTATCTGGTTGCTTCAGGGTTGGACGCTGCTAATCAGGAGGTGCTCCTTTCGCAGCCTTGGTCTGCTCGGACCCTGTTTAATAACAAGATCCCTGGGGTTCTGAAGGAACAACAGGCCGCTGTGTCTGCCGAGGCCTCTCGGCACACACTGGATCTTGTGGGGTCCTTGCATAGGCGCCTGGGTGCCGCTCCGAAGCGGAGCGCGCCCCAGGATGCTGCGTCCGGCAGGCCTAAGGGGTCGGGTCCTTCTTCCTCCGGGAAGAAGCCCCGCTCTGAGGGCTCCGGTAAGGGTTCTCAGCAGCCCTTTCGCGGGAAGAAGGGGAACTGGGGGAAGCCCAAGTCGTCTAAGGACGGCAAGGGCCCCTCCAGGTGACTCTCATTGGAGGGGTTCGTATGCCGACAGCGCCAACTTCGGTTGGCCCGTAGGCGAACCCGAGTCACTTGGCCCTGGACAGTTGCGCCTGCCGCAGCCCGTCCGGCCCCCCTCTCTTTCCCCAGTGGGAGCCAGACTCCAGACTTACTGGGAGAATTGGGAACAAGTGTTCGACGACCCGTGGGTGGTCAACACGATTCGGTACGGCTATCGGCTCGATCTCATAGCGAATCCGCCGCTCACCGTTGCCCCGTCGGCAGGTTTCTATTCGGAAACCGATCTTCCCTTCCTCGCCGATGCCATCGGCAGGTTGGTGGAGAAGAGGGCAGTTCGGGAGTTAGCTCTACCAGAAATAACACCGGGGTTTTACTCCAGGATATTTCTCGTTCCCAAGAAGGACAGTGCCGAACTCAGAATGATTCACAACTTGAAATCGTTCAACGAGTTCTACCTGCGCAAACCGCCCAAGTTCAGAATGTTGAGCTTGACGGACCTGAAAGCACTGATCATGCCGGCCGACTGGCTAGCTTCGATCGACCTGAAGGATGCTTATCTGCATGTTCCGATTCACTCGGATCATCAGAAGTATCTCAGGTTTGTCTTTCAAGGCAGGCACTACGAGTGGGTTGTACTCCCATTCGGTCTTTCATCCGCTCCCTGGCTGTTCACCCGGTTAACCACCCCCATAGTGGGGTTCCTCCACCGGAGGGGTGTCCGGTACTTCGCGTACCTGGACGACTCGCTAGTAGCAAATCGAATGTCGGACACCCTGTCACGCCATCTCGTTTTCGCACGTCGGCTCTTGGAGCAATTGGGGTGGATTGTCAATCTCCCCAAGAGCGAGTTAACCCCTTCTCAGAACTTGCAGTTCATCGGAGGTCGGTTCAACACGGTGTCCCATCGCCTATTTGTCCCCCCAGACCGGTGGCACAAAATTCAGGCGATGATTGCCAAAGTCTTAGCGGTGCAACAGACTGTTCACTTTTGGGAACAGCTGTTAGGGCTACTTGTATCAGCCCAGGACTGCACCGAACGGGGTCGTCTCCAACTCCGCCCGCTGCAACGGTTTTTAATCCAGTTGTTAGCAACGGAGGTGAACAGTGCGACCGTCGCCCTCCCGGATCGGCTCCGACCGCATCTGGAGTGGTGGACGCTCCCTTACAATGTCTTATCAGGAGTCTCTATGCGGCCCTACCGGGCCACGTTGAACCTGTATACAGACGCCTCTCTAGTGGGCTGGGGCGCCCATCTAGAGGGGGAGGTGAGCTCGGGGCTGTGGTGCGTAGACGAACTAGGTCTTCACATCAATTGTCTCGAGTTCAAGGCAGTGATCAACGCAGTCAATCACTGGAAGCATCGTCTCGTCGACGCCCGGCTCATGCTGGCGACCGACAACACGACGGTAGTGTCCTATGTGAACAAACTGGGGGGAACCCACAGTCACTCGCTACTCGATCTCACGTTCGAGTTTTACGCTCTGGTGGACAGTGTCCCGTGCCAGATACGCGCCCGTCACATCCCAGGTGTGCGGAACGTACTGGCCGATGCTCTATCGAGGCCTCAGGATCCGAGCCCCACAGAGTGGATGCTGAACCCAGTGGTGTTTCAGTGGCTGTGCGAACGTTTGGGTCGTCCGATGGTCGACCTGTTCGCAACACGGTTCAACAATCAACTCCCGTTGTTTGTATCACCAGTCCCGGACCCGAGGGCCATCGATCACGATGCTCTCGCGTTAGACTGGACGGGCTTGGACGCTTATGCTTACCCGCCGACAGCGTTGATACCACACATTCTAAGCCGGCTTCGAGGAGTTCGCTGTCGAATGTTACTGATCGCGCCCATGTGGCCGAACAGATCGTGGTACCCCGACTTGCTGACCCAGGTCACGCAGTCGCCACTCCCACTGCCTGTGAGACCGGATCTCTTGATCCACCCTCACACCCGTCAGCTTCATCCAAACGCAGGGCAGTTCAATCTGCACGCGTGGATGTTGTCACCGAGCGTCTGAGGAGTAAAGGTTTTTCTCGCCGGGCGTCTCGGGCATACGTTAGTATGCATCGTGATTCTACCCAGAAGGTGTATAATGCACGTTGGGTTATTTTCACGAAGTGGTGTTGTAAACATCACATTCATTCGCCAGATAAGGTATCTGTGCAGGATATTGCTCGTTTCATGTCTCACTTGCGAGAGACCCGGAAACTCTCCGGGGGTTCCATTGCCAACTATGTCTCGTCCGTTGCTACGGTACGGGACGTTGCTATGGGTACCAGTCTCTCCAAAGAGCCGGTGATACGGGGTATTATCAAGGGTTTCAAACAGCACGATCTTAAGAAGGGCCGCCTTCGGGCACCGGCCTGGGATCTTTCCCTAGTGTTGCAATCACTCACGGAAGCTCCGTATGAACCCTTGCATAGTGCTTCGTTCCGGCATGTGACTTGGAAAACAGCATTTCTCCTCTCCTTTGCCACGGCGGCACGTGTATCCGAAATTCATGCACTCGATGTCGCCAAGGTACGATTCGATAGGGGTGACGAAGGAGCGGTCCGCCTGGGCCTGCTCATGGGCTTCGTCGCCAAGAATCAGAGAGTTGGGCAAACGGAGAGAGAATTCACTGTAAGATCCCTCAAAGAAATATTACATCCTGCTGATACTGAGGACAGAGCGCTGTGTCCGGTTAGGGCCCTTAAGTATTATCTTAAGGCTTCGAATGAACGTAGACAAGGGCGTGACCGTCTGTTCATATCGTGTAACCCTAATCGCACGGTTGACATAACTCGCAACTCGATTGCGTTGTGGCTTCGTTCTGTCATCAATCTGGCGTACCGGTCTCGGGGGTTACCGGTAGCGGGGTCAAACCCGCACGAGATCAGGGCGCTAGCGGCAACATTTGCCCTACACTCGAATATCTCTGTTCACAGAATATTACGAGGTTGTTACTGGCGTTCTGACTCGGTTTTTGCCAATCATTACCTCAGAAAGGTTTCTGATGAAGACGTGGAGGGGGTGCACCGTCTTGGGCCGCTGATCGCGGCACAAGCGGTCATCTAGGGGGTGTGTCCAGCGCAATTCCAAACTCCGCAGTCGTCAGTCCTTGCACGGTGGTCAATCTGGGTCGTCTCCAATGTTCCCACGCCGTGGGTACAGGAGTGGGGGTCCTGCAAACCAGCGCACTCACACCACAGGTGAGGCGGCTTTTTGTGTGTTTTGTCCTTATTTGTATTTTGACAATTATGCATTTAATTGTCTGTCGTGTATTCCAACCTTGCGATACATGCTTACGAATACTGGAATTAGGTCACGCGCCTAATGCATACTTTAAGTAGGCTTGCTCTGGGATATACGGTCTGAAGGAAATTAATTTCCCTCTTTTCGACTGTTTAACCTGATCTAAGATTTAGCTCACGCGGATACAGTGTTCTCATCCGCTGCGGCGATGAAATACCTATCCAGTGGGGCCGTTTGGAGTCACCAATCGTTTTGGCATTGACGATTGAGCCTTACGGTATGCGCTTGACAGTGCTTTGGTATTCCTATAGGGTAACGCCTAGCTAGGTGCATGCGCATCGAGTGCTTCCGCCTTGGTGTTTACTTCCGCTGGTCGGAAGGAACGCTAGCAGTCAGGATTCGGGTTGTAGGTGCTCCCCACCGCCTACTGTGGTAGTCAGCCTCGGTATAACAGTGGTAACGTATTACTTAATGTAATTTGTAGAATTTTCCTATTCGGAATATTCTATAAGTAATACGTTACCACTGGGCTGCTGCCCGCCCGTCCGTCCCCCGAGCACTTGCTCTCGCAGGAGACAAGAGTGAAGGGTGTCACATGGCAGCTAGGTGGCTACGCACGTGCTGCATGAGGTAATTGAGATCTCTGTGGTAGATTTCGCTATAGCAGCAGTTGTGGGAGACAACAGCCTCGGTATAACAGTGGTAACGTATTACTTATAGAATATTCCGAATAGGAAAATTCTACAATTTTATAAGAAATGGATTTTTATGAAATATTTACAAAATTTTGTTATTTTGTTAAACTGAGAAATAGCTTTGTGTTGATAATTATTGCGGTAGTTAATTAATGATGGATGGTAATGGAGCATGCTTACAAACCTATAGATATGTTGTACCCAAAATGTTACTTGTTATTTGTTCAACCTTTATGACACATCATTTAGGATTGATCGATGCTGATTTTCTTATTAGAGTTGGGTCAACAAAAAACCTGTCACTAGCGACTCAAGGGCGGGCAACTCTATTTTATCGCAGTATCACTGTTTTGTGGTGTGATAGGTGTGGAATATGTCCTCCCTGTTTTGGATTTTGCATAATCAGTATCCATCGACCTAACTTGGGTCAAGGGACATCGTCAGGGTGTGGATTACAAGATTTACCGATACCGCGATAATATGTCAGATGGGTGCAAGGTTCATACAGCCTTAAAAAGCCCTAGAATTTTAAGATCCTCTTCAAAAGTCTTGGTTTTTTGTGTCAATCTTGAAAAGCCTTGAAAATGAGCAAACTACCTTGAAAAACCTTGAAAATCAGCAAACTACCTTGAAAAACCTTGAATTTGTTCAAAGTGACATATACTGATGTGCATACTGCTTTTTGGTCTTACAACTAATATATAGTATGCTGAATTTAAAACAAATATTGACAGACTAAGGCTAATAGCCCAACTGCAAAAGCCTTGACAATGACAGTTAAAAATCCTTGAAAGGGCCTTGAATTTTAGTGTTCAACAACTGTATGAACCTTTTTTTTTAATATATCTTTTTACACAGGTGAGACTCATTACACTACCTGATGGTAAAGTATTATGTGGCTTGTTTTAGACGGAGGTGCTTGCCATGTTGGAGCATCACTCGGTGAATCAGGACCTGGTAGCTGAAGTTGAAAGACTGAGAGAAGAGAACAGAAGATTAAAGAAAAACTTTTGAGAAGACCTGTGTCCTATGTAAAGTGCCAGACACCATTGTTAAGATTTACAGAACTGTTGATCTGAATGTAAGGTGCCAAACGGTTGTCCTCTGTATTCAGTGATCTGCTTACCTTCAGTCTTCATATATTGAACAAACAAAGGAGAAAGACTATGAGATGGGATTGTCTGGTTTGAACACACATTGAAAAGAACAGGAAAACAGCTTCCTACTTGTCATATGAAGTGGTCCTCGAACCTGGCCTTCAGTCTTATTTAGGCTGGATCTTGGTCTGATGAAAACTAGACACTACCAAGGAACAGGTACTTCCCATGCAAAACAGACCGTGATATAGGTATAGGTGGAGATGCGCTCTTCACTCCTTCGCTATGTGCTAGGCTGGAAGTCTTGTCATAGTACCATTAGTTGGTGCGGAGTACTGTAACAGGTACATAAACATCATGTTGTATGGCTGAAGTAGCTCTCTTCACTCCAGATTCTTCTCGGCCATCAGCTTGCTTCTGGGACGACATATCGCCTAAGTATATCCTCGCCACCTTGATTATACCAAGTGAACAGAGATTCTGGAAATGGTGATTAATGCCAAGCTTTGGAGTATGTGACTAGCGACAGGCTACTGGATCCGCTCCCTGTGTTTGGCCAGGAACCTGAGAGGCCCAAAAGAAGGCTATGTGGGTTCTATTGAGGGTTCAATGACCCGAGGTGCTAGGCAATATGATGCTCTGTTCATGTGATATATGTGTCTTCCGCTCTCAGCCTTAAATGTTCAATGTATTCAAATAGTGCCTGATCAGAAAAATGTTATTTTGTAACAGTTTGTCTTCTTCAATAGACTTCCACAGACTATTCTTAATGTTATGATGATGGACAGAGATTGACCTGCAGATTGTCATTGTCGATTGCTGAATTTGATCAAATTGTTGAAATTGACTCGAGCAAGACTGTTACCAAAGTGGAGCATGTTTAAGGGGTATTGACGGTTTACTCATGGACAAGATCAGCTACAGTTGCAGAAGTGGAGTACCGCAATGATTACCTCTGTGACAAACTAAGATGGTCTGCGAGAATCTCAACAAACACGATAGTAAAGCAGAGAAGCCTTCTGGGCGATAATTTGAAAACTGAGTTGTCAGTGTGGTGCCTCATTGATGACAAGAAATACCTCTTATCAAAAGTGGAGTAGTATTGATCTGGAGATTGTAAGAAGACGACAAGAAATGATTCCAGCATATAAAGTGCTTATCATACTGTGCCTGTATGGATGAAGTCATGTCTGTGTATATTGTACATACTGGAAGCTAATGCCTTGTGCATGCCACAGTACTATGTGAAACACTTTGAAAACACATACCGTATTCGACGTAATAAGCGCCCCCCTCTAATAAGCGCCCACGGCGATATTTGCTAATATATTGGCTAGTGAACAATCCAAATTAGCACCCCTTCCGATTGATCAATGTACACAAGACTTATTTATTCGTGTATAATACGCACTCGTGTGTTATATGCACCCTTAATTATGGGCAATTAAATTCTGGAAAAATATATCTGTCGTACATAAACACTTCAGGCTGTCAGCATAAACCACGAAATTTATCTTTCAACTCTGTTTTTTTTCACCAAAATAATATTCTAATAAGAGCCACCTATTTCTAATTTCGAGAGCGCCCTGGGCGCTTATTACGTCGAATACGGTAATGGATTTTGATTCTTGATAAGTAACCAGTGACTGAAAGCTTACGTCAAGGTATGACAGCGTGAATTAGGGTTCAAACTCAGACATTATTGCAATGTTGCATGCCTTCAGGCCTCACTGCCACATACCAATTTCTTTGTTTTCTGTCAGTTCGCTGAAAATCATTTCCCAAATTGCTCTATATGTTTTCCTAGTGTGTCGGTATAATTTACATTCTGAACTATTTATTGTAGGCCCAGCTTATGAAGCTGTTAGTTTCATTGATGTAAAGTTCTTGGTGAAGGACGCCATGATAAATAGTATAAACCCAGCCATAGCCCTGATAATCTCGCTCTTTACTGGGCATTGTTATTGCCGAATGTATCGCCAAGTCAAGTCTTATTAGTCTGTATAAGATGTTGGATGTAAACATAATGAGAAGTACTATGGGTAACAACTTCTTTTTTATACATACACAATTTCTTACGGCTACTTCTGACCGCCTCCATGGTCCAGTAGTAGAGCGTCTGCCCAGAGCGTGGAAGGTCGGGGTTACGATCCCCTGCCGTGTCATACACAAAAAACGTGCTCTGCATTAAGGGGCTAAAACAAAGTCGGCTCGGAGTCAGTTTTCTGTGTGTGATAGGGGTATTCACGTTAAACTGCTGCTTGCTATCTCAGTGGGCTAGCACTATAAAATCGGCATTTGTCTAGACGTGTACAAGCACACACAGCACTCATGTGCATGCACGACGCTATATAAGTGCAATAATCTTGAATGCGAAGTTAAACTCCATTTCAGCTCACCTCTGTACCACTTCTTTCCCTGATGAGGGACAAGAAGTAGCCCTGAAACAAGTATGTATAATAACGAAGTTGTTATCTATAATGTTACTCCTTGTCAAGTCTTATTAGATTTGGTACACATATTGGTTTGTTTGTAATGGCATAAAACAGTCCGTGTACACAAATATATTGGCCCAGTGGTTTAAGGTTATACTTGTCATGTAAAGACTATGGTTTGGATTCCCCCCATGGGAAAAGGAATGAAGCCAATTTCTGGTGTCCTGCTGTGGATTTTGCTGGAGAGATCTATGGATTTAGGTCAGTTTTAGGATTTTATCAATATTTGATAGGATATTCTTCTATATCTCTACCGAAATTTGGAAAATATCTATCAAGACATTTTGGATGAGGAACAGTCAGTGTCCTAGAAAATGAACCACTTTGAAACGCTGCCCCCACAATTTCATTACTGGGAGACCAATGAAGATCCGGGGTAGAATAGGTTTTCAGCAACCTATTCTTGACGTAAAAGGCGACTATGCTTGTAAGATCGGGTGGTCAGGCTAACTGACTTGGTTGATGCATGTCATCTCATCCCAATTGCGTGGATCAATGCTCATGATGTCACTCACAGGATTGTCTGGTTCAGATTGGATCATTTACTGACCGTCGTCATATTACTGGAATATTGCTGAGTGCGGCGTTAAACAACGAACAAACAAATCATTACTTGGATGTTGCTGAATGTTATGAAACCAAACCCACTCACAAATAAATACTACTCCAAAATAGATGGGACCGCCTGCTTGTTTCATGTCACTGAAGTTAATCTGTCATGTAACTATAGTAATATAAAAAAAATCTGGTGGTCCTTATCTTTTTTTCAGTTGCATATTTGATATTGCCAATGTTAGGAAGGTAAGAAATGCATATGTCTTGAAGTTTATTATTTCTGTTTGGTTTCTCTTCAATAAAGGGGGCACGGGTGGCCCAGTCGTCTAAGGAGCCGCGATTCGCTGTGCAGAGTTGCGTCTCTTGGGCACGCCGGAAACCTATGATTGTGGGTTCGAATCCCGGTTCGCCCCGATTATGTTTTTAGGTTTGTCAGCACCATAACCGTGCTTGTGGGTTTCACCGAAGTGGTAAACGTCTAAGACATGCATCACTTGGGGCTTTCCTCCCACATTATAAGCTGACACGCCCTGACTGGAATACTGTTAAAAGCGGCATTAAACACAACTCACTCACTCACTCACTCACTCTTCAATAACAGTTCATATGTTCGTAAACATTCCCTTGATTTCATCTGTTCTATTTTTGTCATCAATGTCTTTTCCTGCCATTGCACTGCCAACTTTAACTTTTATGTTTGTTTACTTGTATTGAAATACAGAAAGTGGAATCAACTGTTCTAATGATGTGTTTTGTAACTGTTCAATGTCAATTTTTCATGACCCTTTTAGTACCTACTTTTCAGCAGGGATAACTTTCATTTAGAGACCTAACAATATGAGATCAACTTCAGGTGTAGATATTTTAAATGCTGCATGAAAGTTAGGGATACCGTATTTGACATAATAAGCGCCCAGGGCGCTATCAAAATTAGAAATAAGGGGCTCTTATTAGAATATTATTTTGGTGAAATACAACAGAGTTGAAAGATGGTAAATTTGGTGGTTTATGCTGACAGCTTGAAATGTTTATATATGACAGATATATTTTTCCAGAATTTAATTTCCCATAATTAAGGATGCATATAACACACATATTATACAATAGTAAATAAGTCTTGTGTATATTGATCAATCTGAAGGGGTGCTAATTGGGATTGTTCACTAGGAAATATATTAGCAAATATCGCTCTTATAACGTCGAATACGGTATATGAAAATTACAAAGTCTTAAAGTGTTGGAATGGCATTTTTAGAACTTGGTAAGTAACAGTAAAAACTTGATTTTTTAAAGTATGACAACTTCTTTCAAGCAAGAGTGAAGTAAGACAATGCAGTACAGGGTTATATGCATGTAATTAGGATTAGCAAAAACCAAATAAGTGTATGCATGAAAGGGATAAGCAACATATGATAATGGTTGGTTGATATGGTGACAGCAGAAAGAAGGTTAATTGATAACAGAAAGAAGCCAACTGTTACACGATGGGGTACAAATATACAGTGCTGATAAGATTAATTAGAGATGATGGCTGGAGTGTTCTATTGTTTTGTACCCTGTACTGTGCTGTCTTAATTTACTCTTGCTTGACATTGGAAAGGGGTCGGTCGGGTAGCCTAGTGGTAAAAGCAATCGCTCATCACGCCAAAGACCCGGGTTCGATTCCTTACATGGGCACAATGTGTGAAGCCCATTTCTGGTGTCCCCCACCATGATATTGCTGGAATATTGCTAAAATCGGCATCAAATATTACTCACTCACTGACTGACATTGGTATAAGGATGTATACCAAAACATCGCATCATATTAGAATAAAGTTGTCATCCATAAAATATCTTGTCTTTAATGAAGGGTGATGATGAACCTTTTTTTCAGGTGTATAATATGATAGAAAATGGATAGTCAATAAGGTAGGACAAAAGACTACGTTTTCCAACACAAGTAATGTGTAGGTTTATTGTTTTACAATTATGAATAGCAGGTACTTGTTAATCACACTACACAGTATTTTGTGAGTGCTTCCAAAAGCCAAGCATAGGACATTTTACTCCACCAGTTTCAACAAGATAACACTATTGGGTAAGGCTGGTTCATGTTCATCAATAGAAGACAGGCATTACTGTTTGAGATCCAATAACCTTCAGTCAAATCATGTCCAGTGTTGTCCAAGTTGATGTTTTATCCACTAATCCATAAAGTCTGTGGGCTAATTTGTAAATACTGCATCCACAAGTTGGTCTGATTGTTTTGTAGTTTCAAATATGAGATGTTTGTGTCAAGGTTCAGCATACTTGTACAGCAAGTCTATACTCAAATCCACTTGCTATCAAGTCGGGGCGGTTGGGTAGCCTTGTGGTTAAAGCGGTCACTCGTCACGCCAAAGACCCGGGTTCGATTCCCGACATGAGTACAATGTGTGAAGCCCATTTCTGGTGTCCCCTACTGTGATATTGCTGAAAAAATTGCTAAAAGCGGCGTCAAGTCGTACTCACTTACTATTATCAAGTCAAGGAAAGACAGACAAAAAGTACCAAAGTTTATTGTAAGAACTAGTATTACAGAATATGTTGCTAAAAGCTCTGAAGCCGGAATCTGGAACAGATTTGATTATTCACAGGAAGTTTCATGAGAAACTTGTGGAGGATACATGAATATTATGTTAAAATGTTGATGAAACAATGCTTTTTACAGGACAATTTTCAATTTTTTCATTTGACATGTTTGAAGAGAGACTGGCCTTAAAGTTTGAAGTATGATATCTCAAAACACATTAGTGACACCTTGCATTACAAGGGTTCACTTCAGCAGAAGACCATGGTTATTTGGCTGAACTGATCTTTTCTTCCTGTTAATCTCCTGATTCTGTCAGAAGAGACATGATATTTTCAATGATGCAGTTATCTTTTATGAAAATGTCCCTTTTGAGCCATCCCTTTTAAGACTACTAGTATCACAAAATAATAAACATATTTAAGAAACTATTATACATATAAAATGATACTATACAAATCAATAAATTTCATCCCAATCTTGGACATAAAATTCATAGCATCTGTAAATGAACATATTCAAAGAATATATGCACAAGCATTAAGATATGAGACCCAATAACATAAAAGAGACATGAATAATGCAACATGAATGGCACAACAATGAATCCAAACTTGAATAACATAGTGGGGTGGCCTAGCGGTTCAAGCAATTGCTCGTCATGCCTAAGACCCGGGTTCGATTCCATACATGGGCACAATGTGTGAAGCATATTACTGTTGCCCTGTGGATTCGAATCCCGGTTCACCCCGATTATGTTTCTAGGTTTGTCAGCACCATACCCGTGCTCATGGGGTTTCACCGAAGTGGTAAACGTCTGAGACCTGCATCACTTCGGGCTTTCCTCCCACATAAAGCTGACACGCTGTGATATAACTGGAATACTGTTAAAAGCGGCATTAAACCCAACTCATTACTGTCTGTATTGCTGAAATATTGCTAAAACGGCATAAAACTATACACGCTCACTCTCACTCACTCACTCACTCACTCACTCACTCACTCACTCACTCACTAGACTGAAAGTGCAGCTTCATATTTGAATATATAAATTTGAACATTTAATTCTCAAATTTGCTTCAGGTTACATGCCTTCAGAGAGGATTTCATGGCTTCCTGCTGTACTTTTACAGTTTATGCAGGTAAAGATGACAATGGTCATTGTTAACATATTTATCCTTGCAACTACTTATTCTTAAAGACACATGCAATAAGTCGTTATCGATGTATATAAAAGTGATTCAATACCCTTTGTTTGTTAAGTTGGGTTTTTATAAGCCAAAAGAAGGCCATTGTTACACCTGTAACCTTGCATCGTCATTATTTCACAGGCTTGTATGGAAGACCATACACAAGCCAGGGAATTATGGTCAGTCTTGAGTGTCAGAGTAAACTGTTAACAAAGTGTTCTCATTTCACCAGATGAATTGGCGAGTGGAGTGCAATGTTTATTTCTTTATGCGTTTGATGCTATTTGAGTTAATACATTGCCAAATACCCTTTTATGTCCGTGCACACACAAAAAGTTGTCCATCTTTATCTTTAAATTTTTTGGGGAAATAACTCTTACAATCATCAGTGAAAAGGTGAGGTGAAATGGAGTTTAACGTCGCATCCAAGATTATTGCACTTATATAGCGACGTGTGTGTGCGTGCGTGCGCATGCTAGTCTGGACTGATGCCATGCCGCAATTTAACATGAATACCCTACTCGGACACATTATACTGACTCAGAGCTGACCAGTCCTTGTTTTATCCCTTTAATGCCGAGTGCAAGACAGGGTAACAACAAGTACCATCTTTTGGCATGACACGGCCTGGGATCGAACCCCGGACCTTCCGCTCTCCGGGCAGACGCTCTACCACTAGACCACGGAGGCGGTCCATCAGTGAAAAAGGCTATGGGACATTACCAGTGAACTTTCTTCACCTTATACTCTTAACTTAAAATAGTAAAAAAATATTATTATGATGAGGTTGATATAAGGCTTTACTTGTCAATAAATCATTTAAACTGTGTAAACTCAGTCCAAATAGTACACTTTTCTCTCCCTTTCAAATGGCTGTGATAGGGAATGAAAATAACCAGACACTTCACCATATCTCATGTAACAAAAACAATATTCTTGGCATAATCTTGAAATTATGAATTCATTTCTAAGAAAAATAATCTGTAGAAAGTCTGGGTACTTTCTTCAACCCAATTAAACAGCAGTACACATTAATTCAGAAGGTTTTTTGTTTTTGTGCTAACAACATGATCCATACAAAAAGTACCAGTTACCTTGTGTTCGTGTATATTTGCTTCATAAGCCTACTTTTTAATGTGGAAATGTCCCTTCACACCAATTATGAAAACAAATCAAGATCTTAAAAGAATAAAGTTGGATAATCCAACACTCCAAGCTATCTACATGTGATATTCGATTCCAAAACTTTTTGTAAATACATGTATCAAAATGCAGTGACAACATTAAAGGCATAAGATCTTGTCTAAACAAAGCATGTTCATAGTCAGAGTTATCTGATTTTTTAGGGCCAACCATTTTCGCGGGGGAGGGGGGGGGGGGGGGGGTTGTGTGAGCTGTCCCTCTGAAAATTATTGAAAGAATTAATTATACTCCATATTGTTGGGAAGAAAGAAATTGCTGCAAAAATTACATTGTTGAAATGTGTTTTTTCGAAAATAAATATATTTTGGCTCATAGTATTAATTTTTTTTAAATATCTGGTTTTACAGCTGCAGCTGAAAGTATCTGGTCTCAGTACAATATCTCAACCCCCTCCACCACCACCCAGAATATCAAATGGTCGGTCCTTGAACATAAGAATGAATACCATAAGTTCTCTTTTTATGAAAATAATTCTTAACAGCATATTAAAATTATCATATTGGGAAAAACTGATCTACCAACTCTTTAAGAAACAATTATAAGAACATAATTGAACTCTGTGCAAAGTGGAAACTGTTGGCATCCGTCTGTCCATTCATGTGCTGTTATCAAGGAATGTTTCAGGAAGATTCTGTCACAGTAAGCCACTTCCAGGCTCTCATTTGAAACGCGTCACAGTTTCATTGCAGTGACTTATCTATGAAATGTACCATTGATTCTCAATTTACAATGTACACTGGGTCAGAATCAATAAATTTGGACATAATCAGAGACTTGAGGTCATTGGTCGATGATAGTCACACTGTATCATTGTTACATCATGTAACTTGAAATTTATTCTCAGCAAGTAGATTGTCATTTTTTTAACGATCCCCGTTCTAGAAATCCTTTGAGTTCTTTACTGAAAGTTTTGGTGGACTTAGGAACAAAGCAAACCTTGAGCTGGAACCTTTTTTCCCCAATCTGATATTTTCGGAAATGACTAAAGAGACTTAAGATGTCTAACTTAACAATGGAGGATCTGGTATGCGGAAGCTGATCCATGAGAATCTTATATACCTCCCCCCAGAGAAGTCCATCAGCTTTGTTGTATGATACTTGACTGATGGCTGAGTCTGCAGGCGATTTAATGTTCTCTGTTGGGTCTAATTCACTCACATCTGAGTGAGTAACCTCTTCAGAGGAACCTTCTTCCATTCTAATTTCTGTATTGGTCAGCCCCGATTCAGAGGAATCATCAGCACATGATTCCAAGACTGAGATTCTATGACTAGCTTCCTCTGTCCCAGTAAGTCTTCTTTCTGGACTTTCAGCAGATATTGAGGCATGACCCGTATATTTGACGAGAGGTTCAAGTTTATCAAAACCTGTGGTCAAATTACCACTTGCACTTTGCCTTCCAGTGCGTGAAGCTGTCGGGGAAACGATTCTATCGACATCATCTCTTTTCTCCTCGTTGGCCAGTCGGTTGTCTTCTTCATCAGGGGTATCGTCCATCATGTTTCTGACAAATTGGTCTTTACTAGTCACAAGTCTAAACTTGTCTGGGACAACATAATGACTGTTTGCCTTCTGTATAAACATTTTTTCCTCAAGGAGATGTAATATCGTCTCACACCTATCTGGATATTTTCTCTGTAGCTGTGTCTCCAATGCATCACCAATCTCAAATGTCCTGTCTTCACCTTTGTCACGTACTGCCAAAACATACACAATCTCCCTTTTTTTAAAGAGGTTGATGAATCCCCCTTTTGTCATCTCGTCTAGCTTTGATTTCATTGCTTGATAATTCTTCTTCATTCCCTCTTTCTCTCCGAGCGTATCAATAGTGGGTTGTGATTTTGAACCTGATGGATTTTGCCGCTCTCTAGTGAAGGTTTCCCACATTTTTTCAAGAGCAGTTTTGGTCATGTGACTTGTCAGTGCCCTAAAGAGGATATCTGCAGAGTTTCGAATCTGTGATGCAACAACTCTTGTGTTATGGTCAAACCCTTCCTTGACGTGGATAATGTACGTGTGTGTCTGATTGTACATAATTATATCAAACATTTCTATGTGTTTCATACATATTCGGTCTCCAACAAGGAACCCAGTCTGTGATGTCTTTCCTGTCGTGCTGATGATTTTGTCCAAAAGGATGTACGAGTCATTGTACATACCTTCTGTCAGACTGGTGTTCATTGTGAGAAATAACTGCACAAATGATTTCAACTGGTCTTTTGTTTCATATTCTCTTTGATTATATGTACACAATATGCCAGCTTCATTCTTTTCAACTTCAACTCCATCAACAGATTTCAAGAGCACCTCCATGTCCTCTGACTTAATTTTCTGGTCAGGCAGAAGAGCACTCAGAAACTGACAAAGGGTATCCAGTGCAAATATTTTTGTTTTCACTTTCTTGCCCTTAGATGTTTCCTCGGCTTTCTTGCCCTTAGATGTTTCCTCAGCTTTCTTGCCCTTAGATGTTTCCTCAGCTTTCTTGCCCTTAGATGTTTCCTCGGCTTTCTTTCCCTTAGATGTTTCCTCGGCTTTCTTGCCCTTAGATGTTTCCTCGGCTTTCTTGCCCTTAGATGTTTCCTCGGCTTTCTTTCCCTTAGATGTTTCCTCGGCTTTCTTGCTCTCAGATGTTTCCTCGGCTTTCTTGCCCTTAGATGTTTCCTCGGCTTTCTTGCCCTTAGATGTTTCCTCGGCTTTCTTGCTCTCAGATGATTCCTCGGCTTTCTTGCCCTTAGATGTTTCCTCGGCTTTCTTGCCCTTAGATGTTTCCTCGGCTTTCTTGCCCTTAGATGTTTCCTCGGCTTTCTTGCCCTTAGATGTTTCCTCGGCTTTCTTGCTCTCAGATGATTCCTCGGCTTTCTTGCCCTTAGATGTTTCCTCGGCTTTCTTGCCCTTAGATGTTTCCTCGGCTTTCTTGCCCTTAGATGTTTCCTCGGCTTTATTTCCCTTAGATGTTTCCTCGGCTTTCTTGCTCTCAGATGTTTCCTCGGCTTTCTTGCCCTTAGATGTTTCCTCGGCTTTCTTGCCCTTAGATGTTTCCTCGGCTTTCTTGCTCTCAGATGATTCCTCGGCTTTCTTGCCCTTAGATGTTTCCTTGGCTTTCTTGCCCTTAGATGTTTCCTCGGCTTTCTTGCCCTTAGATGTTTCCTCGGCTTTCTTGCCCTTAGATGTTTCCTCGGCTTTCTTGCTCTCAGATGATTCCTCGGCTTTCTTGCCCTTAGATGTTTCCTCGGCTTTCTTGCCCTTAGATGTTTCCTTGGCTTTCTTGCTCTTAGATGTTTCCTCGGCTTTCTTGCTCTCAGATGTTTTCTTGGCGTGTGAATAAACCCATGGCAATGGCATTATGTCTGTGGAGTCTATTGTTTGCTCTTTCATGATAGACATGAAACTGTCATCCAGCATTCGGAAATATTCCGCTTTTATTTTCAGCCATTTCCCACACCAAAAGTAGTAAGGTTTTGAATCGGAGGATGCGAAATGCGATTGAATGAAGTTGGTTATAGGCTGTTTTTTCTTCATTGTCTTTCCAGCATCATCATGAAGGGACATCTTTACGTCACTAGACAGCAATTTCTCAGAAATTAACTGGTTGCGTTCCTTTAAGGCCTTTAATACATCTCTGAAATTTGGTAGACATTCCTTCCATTTTTTTATGGGTTTCCACTTTGATGTTGTTTCAAGGAAAAGTCTACATTCGCTTGTCCTTAGCCAGAGATCAAGATCATCACAGGAGAGTTGGATATCATCTTCAGATTGGTTCTCGATATATCTGTCAATTCTTCTGTGCATGTTTTCCTGCAGCGTCTTGATTTTCTCCTTGTTGTGTTCTTCCTGCATCAAGTCAAACATTGCAAATGTTTTGTCATCTTCTTCTTTGTTTTGACTGGTACCAAACAAGTATGTAGGCTCATTTCTGTCAATAGTTGCAAAGTGAGAAATAATTTTCTGTATGTCTAAAATGTCAGGGAATCTTGTGATTACCTCGACAGACACTTTTTTAATAGCAATTGATGGCTTTTTGCTTGGCCTTTTTTGGAAGAACTGCAGGATGGATGCCATGTCTTTCGGTTTGGCAATGTACTTGTGAACAACCACTTCTATGATGTCCCAAACGTTGATGGTTCCTCCTTTGTCAGGAATGTATTGTTTCCTGACTTGTGATGTGTCTCCTGTCACGTTTCTTGTATCCAGCTGAATCGTTGTTGGTTCCAATAGTCTACGTGCTATCTTCCTTGGAAATTCTGGACAACTTCTCTGATCAACGTATGTGTAAGCCATTCCCGATCCAGCAACAAATATTTCTGGACCACCCTTGTCTCTGTAAAAGAAAATCATATAACTTCTTGTTTGATTAACATGCCTTAATTGTCTGGGTTTTGTGATTGACTCGATGGCACGCAACATTTGACTCACTGTGGGTGTTATGATCTCAAACACCTTAACATGAAAGCCAGATTCATGTTTTTTTAAGCTGTCAGACACTCTTTGTATTAAAGAAAGCTCTGTCAATGTTGTCTTGGATAAATTCTGATTATCATCTGCGGGATCCATAACTGACTGCCGAGATGTACCAGGAAGTGGACTGTTGGTGACTGTTCCAACTTCACTGTTGTCCCTTCCTGTGGATTGTGATTCAGAGATACCAGGATCACCTACATCAGATGTCAGAACTTGTGGATTTATTGTTCCATCCGTGTCTTTTCTCTTCTTTCTAGTTGTTTCTCCTCCATGTGTACTTTTTTCCCTTGACTGTGTAATGTTTGAAATAATCTCTTCTGCTTTCTTTCCTCTGTCTTTGATGTTAATTTGTATTTTTGAAATGCTGAGTTTGGGGAATGAATAACTTTGTCCATCATCATTCTTATCATCTGTCTTTGGGGAGGAGTCAGTTTTATCCAGATCCAAGCTTGATGTTGGTTTTTCATTCTGTTGTGTTTCAGAAGCCTCCAAGCCGCTGTCATGTTGTCTACTCTGAAAAAAAGAAGTAACTTTCGCAATGGCCAGGTGAAATCTTAGATGTTTGAGCACAGTCAACAAGGCATTATTATGTATCAAGCAAATGTTTTTTATGTGAAAAGACAATCAAGGAACAAGCTGAGTGAACAATAACCATCGCTTCAACTATGCGGAGTGTTGCCTTACACTGAGGAACGTTGCTCAAAATGTTTTCTACAAAATAGTGCCAGTGCACTGTAGCTCACCTGGATATGTTATCAACAGTGTAAAACGTCAAGAAAGACTGACAACAGCGTTGATATTCATATATATTGTCAGCATTAATACGGAAGAAAGACGTACAATAACTATAATGATTTTAATCAAACTTGACCGAAATACGCTACTACTTTTGAAAACAATTGGCTAAGTAACGGCCATAAGTTGTTTCATCTTTTGGTATGGGTGCCAGTAGCGACTAAAGGAATTGGGTGGTCAGATAGGTTGAGTTGGTTGAAGCATGTCAACGAAAACCAATTGCTTGGACCGATGCTATGAATATCAATTATTTACAGACCTCCGTCATATAGCTGGAACATTGTTGAGTGCGGCTTTAAACAACAAACTAACATTAAAACTCAAGTAATACCTGTTGGTTTTGTATTTTAATTTTAGGTTTGACACAAACACAACATACCCCTAACACACGGGTCTCAATTGGTCTTATTACAGCTGGATGAAGTATGCCCCGAGTTGCCAGACACCTTGGTGCCCATTATTCCACAATTTACGTGCTTCAGGAACGTCATCAGTTGACCAACAAAACAGGTAATCGTCAAAGAAGCGGACGACCGCGTGCTACGTCAGATAGATAAGATCAGTGACGGCACATCTACACGATATATTCCTACGGGCAACCACAACTGGCCGAATGACTATGGGTCTCACAACAGACCAATCAGCGGCTATACCCATTACTGAATGTGATTCAAAAAGACTTTTGAAAGTCAGTGTGACCTTGAATCATATTAACGAAATGATGTCTGACATGACATGAAGGATCTTGCTATAACCCTGTCAATTTTGCCTTGTTTCTGTTGAAAACTTTCTTAATTATAGCATGTTACTTTCACCACTTCAAATTCGCGTTTCTTTTGGAGTTGAGTGTATTAAAATCTAAACGAAATGCTTGATGTATAAGTTTATATTTCAAAAAGAGGTTTCAGTTAAAGCTCTATAGAGGATGTACTTTAACAAAAAATTAGTTGTGACCAAATTATTACCTGGGGTTGTGCGGGTGTGTTGAATGCTTCTCCATGGCCTGAAAAAACAAGACAAAATTAACTTCACTTCATTCTATTAATGGGGTAGCTCGTGTTTGTGCTATTTGAATTTGAATATTTCTTTCATGCATTACCTTTAAATTACTTTAAATTACTTCATTTACATTAATTTCAAACAGAATACAATTATTTGGAACAAAAATGTGTCTGTGTGCATAGATGGACATACGATACATACCAGACGATGGGCTTAAATCTTTCTGCATTGATATTTGATTCATGTTTCTGCCTTGATCGTCCTCCCTGAAAGACAATGCAGTTACTGTAATATTGGGCATTCACACATTAATCGGGAATGGTGTATCAAACGGTTAGGTACAGAAAGATATGAAAAGAATGTTTGGGGGATGACTGTTTTTTATTCAACAGTTAAGAAATGAATTTATGCGAGACAGAAACATCACCCAGAAGGTGACACCAGGCCAGTTCTTACTAAAGATGCTAGGTTTGAAGAAGGCTGCCCGTTTATAGCTGACCGACATCTTAAAATTCAGCATATCGCCAACTGTGTGGGTTGGGTTTAGATTGGTACAGTCCATCTTACATCACAGCCATCACATGAGCTAGCTTCCCAGAATGGTGACCCCATGGGAACATGCAAGAATAGATCACTGAAAATCATTGATAACACCAGGTGTTCATGAAAAGGGTGAACATGTCCTTCCATACCATTAGACCCGCCACTCACACAATTTCTAGATTAAAGTAAGTCTTTGTGTGTTGCTCGTCGCCGCACAGCAGTATCCTGCCTGACGTGGCGGTCTGTCAATCAACGTATGGACCACATAATCCAGTCACACGATAGGTCATTTACTGATTTTGTTTAAACTTAAACTGCACATTAAACTACGGCTATAACGAACTCAAAAGGACCAATAATTTTAGTTCCTTTTGACATGCAGTTCGTTATTAACATACAGTCAAGTCTCGTTAATCCGACCATCGGCTTTATTCGATACTAATGATGGGAACCGATTAAATCAGTGCCCTTTAGACCCGTTAATCCGACTCTCTCGCACTCCGACTCCGACACTACTAATTTGCAACGAATTACCGAAATGACTCAATCGGAGCACCTTTAGAATACAGTAAAACAACTTCTCGTGAGGACGATCTCTGCCGTAGGTCACATGTCTCAAGACAAGTAACCAGTTTTTGTGAGAATCCGTAGGACGCGAACCCGCGACCTTCGGATTGTTAGCCCGAGAGCTAACCGACTGAGCTACGTCCACACTGTCAAACTTAGTGCAAATGTACCTAGTCATGCCTACGACGGTACGGAACTCAACGAAAAGGGTCGAATAGGTGACGGACACTTACGAAGGTTACGGGTAGGCATGGTGTCTCGTGACTTAGTCTACGGACACTTACGAATGATCCCGATGCCATTTGGCACACTCGTCCCATTCCGTGATGTACAAGATACCAAGTGGAGAGGAATGAGCCGATATGCCGCGAACTGAAAACGGCTCCAGGCGTCAGACGTCAGACGTCGAACTCGCGAGTACGCATGAATGATATGGTATTTAATAATTCGTCGGTTGATTTTTGTGACAGAAAAGTGTGGTAGGGAACACTGTAAGGATGATGTGGATAATAGTAAGGAACGAGGGAGGAATAAGCATGACTAGTGACGACACATCGGTGAGTTCGCTTTTGAATCAGTACTGAAAAAATGTAGCCGGTGAAAGTGGCTTGTGTGAATGTTCCAGGACAGTTTCCAGTTGCCAAAATATTCGACACAAAACCATTTCATCCTTTTTACTCGACGTTTTTTGTATAAAGAATATTAGGAGCCGTTATATAATCTATAATGGCCACTAAACGAGTACCTAACCCTAATGGCCGTAAAAGGGGTGATTGATCGTAAAGGGGATCCAAGGGCTAAGGATAGACTTCGGGTAATCTAATAGCCACTAAACGGGTACCTAACCCTAATGATCGTAAAGGGGTGATTTATCGTTAAGGGGATCCAAGGGCTAAGGATAGAGTTCGGGGTAACCTACCCTAACACTGGCGACATTTGGATGTGTTCAGCGCCAATATAATATCCCTAATAAACTGCATTCTTGCGCATAATAATGAAAATTAATTAACCGAAAAAATAATATATGTATAATAGTTCCCATTTATAACCATTTTATCCACTTGAATTACGAGAAAAACGAAATAAAAATATATAAAAAATAAAAGTGCTTTCGTAAACTAGCGCTTGCTCTAAAATGCGCCTCCGCAGGCTATAATTAGTAAACAAATACTCAAAACTCTCAGCACCGCAGGGCGTATTCAATGACATTACGTGTAGAGATGATAGCTCACTGGGAGGAGCTTCTGCACACTCGATGACCCCTGACGTCACAGGGCATTGTTTCGCCGGTGTGACTAGCAACAAAATACTACAAATTACGTCATAGGGTATGATCACGTGTTTGAAAAGTTTGTGGTACTGTATTCTAAAGGTAGGCCAAACTTCTCTGTACCCGAGCAAACACTGAGAGACAGGATAATAGGCAAGATCGATGTTAACACAGTCAAGTCAGGTGCGACTCAAATTTTATGATGCAGAGCAAGAAACTAGACTTGTTGGCCATGTAACATACATGGCATCCATCGGATACGGATATACCAGGAAGGAGGTTGTCCAATGTAGGGTCTAACTTTGCTTGTCAGTTAGGAAAACGTGACCTGTCCCATCCATTATCTGTCAAGTGGTTATGTGGTCTGTTTGAGCGATGGCCGGAGTTGAAAGTTAGAAGTGCCAAGTCTCTCACGGAACTTCGTGCCAAAGCTAGTTCAGAGGAATGCATCAACAAATATTTTGATGAACTTGCCATGATTATGGACAAATACGGTTTCCAATCAAGACCAGAAGCAATTTATAACGTAGATGAGAAAGGAATCAACCAGTCCAAAGTCGCACCGAAAATTGTTGGCTAAAGAAAGTCAGTGGCCTACGAGATTCAGAGAGATCGTCTGTCGTCACACTTTTGGGAAGTTGAAACGCCCTGGGCACATTTATTCCACCTTTCTTTGTATTTGCGGGTGCTAGAATGCGCAGTGAATTACTTGAAGGCTGTACAGCGGGAACTGACGGAACTGTTTTTGAATCGGGATGGTCACATGGTGTTATATTCCAAGATTACTTGGACAGGTATTTCCTTCGATATGTATCTCCAGCAACGCCGAATAGACCTTTGCTTCTTCTGTACGATGGCCACAAGTCGCACATTTCTCCGTCTCTGATAGACTGGGCTAAAGATCACAATATTGTGATGTTTTTCCTCCCGGCTCACACAAGTCATATTTTGCAGCCAATGGACGTGGGATGTTTAGGCCCGTTTACAAAGATTTACAATGCCGAATGTCACAAACTGTTGAAGTCTGATAGTACCACAGTCAACAGATATAACATCGCCTCCGTAGCCTACAGGGCATATTCTGCTGCTTTAACGCCTGGTCACTTGCAGTCGCCATTCAGAAAGTCAGGAATCTATCGCTTTTCGCCAGATATGATTGATAAATCTGCATTCCAACCAGCTGCTTTTATCACCGCATCACACGATGAAGACAAGTCGCAGCTACTGACGACGTACACAGCCCGCGTACCAACCCAAACGTTGAGAAGGAAATTTTCGTCACTAACTTTGACCAAACCCAATTCTTTGGTGACCAGCTTCCCGTCATTCAGAAGAAGCAAAGAAAACCACGCAGATCTATGCACAAGATCGTTAGCGGCAAAGCCATAACTGAACCAGAGATAGAAATTCAAGAAAAAAACTATGTTAAAAGTTCAACTTCTAAACAGCCAGTACCAACCAAGAAACGACCAGCAAAGTCACATACATCAGCTAAACAATCTCAAAAGAAACATAAAAGTACCACCGAGCCAGCAGCGGGACCATCCGGTGCGATTAATCTACTATACGGCAGTGACAGTGAGGATTCGCCAATATCCGATGACGAAACATGTTGCGTTTGTCATCACTTTCAGCCCGCTGAACTGGCCCAATGCACATCACTGTTTTTCGTACAGTGGGGGGCAGTGCATGTATCAGTTGTTTCGTGTTGAGCTTTAGAAGTTACATGATTAGAAAACACATTCCGCTAATAATGTAACGTAACAATATGAATATTTCTTTTATATTTTTTATTACGTGTTTGTATCGTTATTTATCGTGTAGTTGTCCGATTTTCGATCACGAACTGCATACTCGTTTATCCGACATAATCATATGCAACCAACCATGTCGGATTAACGGGACTTGACTGTATACTGCATATATACAGGGAATGACCTGTACCAAAATATAAGTTCGTTATATCCGCCAGTTCGTTACAAGCGTGTTATAAACGGAGTTTACTGTATGTTAATTTTGAATTACCCCTGCTATGTACAAGTACAGAGATTCTGCTGCTTAAAAGATATAAAGAAACGTTAAAGAAAAATGTTCGTTAAGGGACCAATTATATATTGTTACGAAAACATGACATTCTGTAGGAGAGTGTAATAAAAAATAAACATGTTTCGGGGAGGGGCATGAAAAATTGAACATAAAAAATAAAGTTCTTGTGTAATTTGTCTTTTCAGGGAGGGTCATGAAAAAATAAACAAAGACATGGGGAGGGTCATGGTTTGTTTGTTGTTTAACGCTGCACTCAGCAATATTCCAGATATATGACGGCAGTCTGTAAATAATCGAGCCTGGACCAGAAACTCAAGTGATTAACATCATGAGCATCGATCAACGCAATTGGGATACGTTGACATGTATCAACCAAGTCACCGAGCCTGACCATCCGGCCTCGTTAGTCGCCTTTTATGACAAGCATAGTCGCAGACATGGGTTGCTGAAGATATATTCTAACCCGGATCTTCACGGGTAGGAGGTTCATGCAAACATAAGATGGCCTTCAGAGGAAGGTCATTATTGTGAACATCAAAAACCTCTGACACCCCCCTTTAAATAACTGACCGGTCCCTTGCTCATAGTTTAGATTTTCTGGAAAGGTTCGAAAAACTTACCCTTTTTAGTCATTACTGAATTTGGCCTGTCCGAAGCCCAAACCTGCTTGCGACTATGCAAGCCTATTAAAGAAGGGAAAGCAGACTATACAAGCCTATTAAAGAAGGGAAAGCAGACTGCAAGCCTATAAAACAAGGAAAGTAGGCTGCAAGCCTATTAAGGAAGGAAAAGCAGGCTACAAGCCTTTAAAGAAGAAAAGCAGGCTACAAGCCTTTAAAGACGAAAAGCAGGCTGCAAGCTTCTTAAAGAAGGGAAAGCAGACTACAAGCCTATTAAAGAAGGGAAAGCAGTCTGCAAGCCTATTAAACAAGGAAAGCAGGCTGCAAGCCTATTAAGGAAGGGAAAGCAGGCTGCAAGCCTTTTGCAGAAGGAAAGCAGGCTGCAAACCTATTAATGAAGGGAAAACAGGCTGCAAGCCTATTAAAGAAGGAAAGCAGGATTTAAACCTATTAAAGAAGGGAAAGCAGGCTGCAAGCCTATTGAAGAAGGAAAGCAGACTGCAAGCCTATTGAAGGAAAGCAGACTGCAAGCCTATTAATGAAGGGAAAACAGGCTGCAAGCCTTTTGAAGAAGGAAAGCAGGCTGCAAACTTATTAATGAAGGGAAAACAGGCTGCAAGCCTTTTGAAGAAGGAAAGCAGGCTGCAAGCCTATTAATGAAGGGAAAACAGGCTGCAAGCCTTTTGAAGAAGGAAAGCAGGCTGCAAACCTATTAATGAAGGGAAAACAGGCTGCAAGCCTTTTGAAGAAGGAAAGCAGGCTGCAAACCTATTAATGAAGGGAAAACAGGCTGCAAGCCTTTTGAAGAAGGAAAGCAGGCTGCAAGCCTATTAATGAAGGGAAAGCAAGCTGCAAGCCTATTGAAGAAGGAAAGCAGGCTGGTTGTCAGCCATTTAAACATGGTTGATACTTTTCATGTAGTGCTACCAAATATTAATCATTGCTTTCACAAATTCAATTTTTCGATATAACTCAACCATTTTTAGAAATCACAAATTCGAAACGTACCGTATTCGACGTGATAAAGCGCCCCGCTCTAATACGCGCCCACGGCGATATTTGCTGATATGTTGGCTAATGAACAAGCCCAATTATCATCCCTTCCGATTGATCAATGTACACAAGACTTATTTATTCGGTATAATACGTACACGTGTGTTATATGCACCCTTATTTATGGGCAATTAAATTCTGAAAAATATATCTGTCGTACATAAACATTTCAGGCTGTCAGCATAAACCACGAAATTTATCTTTCAACTATGTTTTTTTTCAACAAAATAATATTCTAATAAGAGACCCCTATTTCTCATTTTGAGAGCTCCCTGGGCGCTTATTATGTCGAATACGGCATTTCCAAATTTGACGTATCAGTGACAAAAATTATTTCCGTTTCAGTTCCCTATTTTGACCTGTACCATATATTTTCGTGCGTTTATTTAGGTGAACAGTTAACTTGCCTTGCATGTGTTTGTGACGTTTACCGCCTGTGGGGCAGGATACGCTCACCTTTTCGCGAACACCTTGTGTCATCACTATTTGTCACATGCTCACGATGTAGTGGGAATCGTGCAGCCGAGATTTCTGATGAACATGGGAAGGGATTTGTCGCCTTTATTTATTAGAATGTAAAGGTCGACTTTGTGATATCAAGAACTCACTTCTTGGTACATACCAAAGTAAATAAGCTACTGGTGAACATTATTGTTGTCTGACAAATCTATCACGCATTTCAACTGGCGGAGACCCGTGAAGGTCCGGGGTAGAATAGGTCTTCAGCAACCCATGCTTGCCGTAAAATGCGACAATGCTTGTCGCAAGAGGCGAGTTACGGGATCGGGTGGTCAGGCTTGCTGACTTGGTTGATGCATGTCATCGTATCTTAATTCCATAGATAGATGCTCATGATATCAAACACTGCATTGTCTGGTCAAGACTCGAATATTTACAGACCGCCGTCATACACCTTGAATACTGCTGAGTACGGCGTTAAATAACAAACCAACAAAAACAAACACTTGGCGGACATATTACTTTGTTTTTAAAGTAATTAATAAAACAGTTTGTAAAGATTTTGCTATCTATTAAGCTAAACATTGACTGCTAATATCACACTCCGTCACTGAACAGTCAAGGGGTCAGTTAATGTAAAAAACTTACTTATTGATATCACAAATTAGATTTATTAATATCTAAAATGTACCACGATTAGATGTATCAAGAACTGAATGATTGACATAACTAGATCGAATTTGTGATATAAAAAAAACTTTGAATTTAAAATGTAACAAATTATATCTATGGACCTCATCCATATTATAAAAATGCATTCTATATCAATAAATTTGTGATATCAATAAATATTTTATAATATCATAAAAACGGATTTGTGATATCAATAATACATTTTGTGGTAGTAAGAAATGAATGATTGACATCATAAAATAGGGAATAAGTAGCAATGCGGCGCCTCATACAGACTCCTCTCCCACACAGATCGTAACTCCCCTATACTAACATTGAGTTAGATGGGCTACTATCACTTTCCTGAGCGGGACCCAAGACACACGATGGTATCCCACTAAAATTATCTTTATCTGTTTCTTTAAAAAATGTTTCTTTAACTCTCAACTGTCGCTATACCCTCTAATTTACAATGACATACATCAGTCAGACATAATAAGCTCATGTTTGCATATTTGGTAAGACTTTCAAACTGCTAGTTATAGGTCAACTATCAGCTACTTAACAACATCATGAAGGTTTTGATACAACTGTTTTCGTGGAGTCTTATTCAAAGGAAATTCTATTTACCTCTACTCTGTACAGCTTTCAGCGTCGTAGTTTTCAAATAATTTCATATTTTGCTGGGAAAACCCCAGTTGCAACATAATTCCGGGAATTTTACAGGGGAAGTAACTCTAGATGATTATTATGACACTTTATTTTCTACGGTGGCCCATAAGGGACATGGACACGTTTTCAAGATGTTTCACGTTTTGGAGTATGGTATCACACTTTTTTCATCCGAGGTGGAAATACATTAATATTTGAATCGGCGAAAACTAAACTGGAAAAAGTGCCATGGGACTGTAGCTCACCTGGGTAATAGTCAACACAAACAAGCGCTTAACAATTAGCCGTCAGCATTAATATTCAAATATGTTCTGCTAATATTGAGAATAAATGTACTGACAAATATGTTACAATAATCCAATTTCAACAATATTTTTAATCTAGTAAAGGTAATATTGTATGCCATTGCAATACAGAACAGTATAGATTCACGCTTCATAAAATGTCAACTTTAATGCTGTATATGCCTTTATTTCTTTTGCCATACATTTTTTATCATAATAAACTTACAATTGTGATGCCTTTCATTAAACATAACCCCATGGTGGTGATATTGAATTATCTGCCTTATCTTAGACAACAATACAGAGAGTGGAACACCATAAGCAATTATGGAACCAGCCTTTTCTCTAATTCTGTTTGTTTGTTTGTTTGTTTGTTTAACGCCACACTGAGCAATATTCCAGCTATATGACGGCGGTCTGTAAAAACTTAGTCAACAACTTAACGATTGAGATTACTTGGATCAATAATGGGTCATGCCCTCACGATTGGTCAAATTACGTTTATGTGTGTGGCATGGTACGAATCAATTTCCCAATGACAATTTAAGGGATTCTTGTCCACTCCTTTTGTAGCGTCTGGCCCAGTTCAACTAACGTAGTGGGTTGCCTTTGACATCGGCGTACACTGACCACCTGATCATGTCCCAGGCGTGATGTGGGAAAGGTCATGACTGATGGCAGCCCATGTTTGTTTTCAGAGGTTTTAGGCAATGTTCAAGGTTCTCCTCCTATTTTTTAGATTTCCTCTTCAGTTTCCTTTTCTTAAAAAATGTGAAGCAGAAAACCGGTGATAGTCGAAATATCCGATCATATGGGAAACGTTTTCTTGGCCCTTTTGGGCCATTGTAGTTTTATACATATGCTCAAAGCGAACGATAAATCAAACAACTCTGTGGATCTCATGAATATCGACGTTAGCCAGTTCATCTGATGTATTTGTATGATCTTTTGTTTGTTGTTTAACGCCGCACTCCACAACATTCCCGCTATATGACGACGGTCTGTAAATAATCGAGTCTTGACCAGACAATCCAGTGATTGACATTAAGAGCATCGATCGACGCAATTGGGATACCAGCCAGCCTATTAAAAAAGGAAAGCAGGCTGCAAGCCTATTAATGACGGGAAAGCAGGCTGCAAGCCTATTAATGAAGGGAAAGCAAGCTGCAAGCATATTGAAGAAGGAAAGCAGGCTGCAAGCCTATTAATGACGGGAAAGCAGGCTGCAAGCCTATTAATGAAGGGAAAGCAAGCTGCAAGCATATTGAAGAAGGAAAGCAGGCTGGTTGTCAGCCATTTAAACATGGCTGATACTTTTCATGTAGCGATACCAAATATTAATTATTGCTATCACAAATTCGATTTTTCTATAGAATTGAACCATTTTTAGATATCACAAATTCGAAACCTATTTCCAAATTTGACGCATCAGTGACAAAAATTATTTCCGTTTCAGTTCCCTATTTTGACCTGTACCATATATTTTCGTGCGTTTATTTAGGTGAACATTTAACTTGCCTTGCATGTGTTTGTGACGTTTACCGCCTGTGGGGCAGGATACGCTCACCTTTTCGCGAACACCTTGTGTCATCACTATTTGTCACATGCTCACGATGTAGTGGGAATCGTGCAGTCGAGATTTCGGATGAATATGGGAAGGGATTTGTCGCCTTTATTTACTAGTATTTAAAAGTCGACTTTGTGATATCAAGAGCTCACTTCTTGGTATATACCAAAGTAAATAAGCTAATGGTCAACATTATTGTTGTCTGACAAATCTATCACGCATTTCAATTGGCGGAGACCCGTGAAGGTCCGGGGTAGAATAGGTCTTCAGCAACCCATGCTTGTTGTAAAATGCGACTATGCTTGTCGCAAGAGGCGACTTACGGGATCGGGTGGTCAGGCTTGCTGACTTGGTTGATGCATGTCACCGTATCTTAATTCCATGGATATATGCTCATGCTATCAAACACTGGATTGTCTGGTCCAGACTCGAATATATACAGACCGCCGTCATACACCTTGAATACTGCTGAATACGGCGTTAAATAACAAACGAACAAAAACAAACACTTGGCGGACATATTACTTTGTTTTTAAAGTAATTGATAAAACAGTTTGTAAAGATTTTGCTTTCTACTTAGCTAAATATTGACTGCTAATATCATACTCCGTCACTGAACAGTCAAGGGGTCAGTTAATGTAAAAAACTTACTTATTGATATCACAAATTAGATTTATTAATATCTAAAATGTACCACGATAAAATGTATCAAGAACTGAATGATTGACATAACTAGGTCGAATTTGTGATATAAAAAAAACTTTGAATTTAAAATGTAACAAATTATATCTATGGACTTCATCCATATTATAAAAAAGGCATTCTATATCAATAAATTTGTGATATCAATAAATATTTTATAATATCATAAAAACGGATTTGTGATATCAATAATACATTTCGTGGTAGTAAGAAATGAATGATTGACATCATAAAATAGGGAATAAGTAGCAATGCGGCGCCTCATACAGACCCCACTCCCACACAGATCGTAACTCCCCTATACTAACATTGAGTTAGATGGGCTACTATCACTTTCCTGAGCGGGACCCAAGACACGCGATGGTATCCCACTAAAATTATCTTTATCTGTTTCTTCACTCTCAACTGTCGCTATGTCCTCTAATTTACAATGACATACATCAGTCAGACATAATAAGCTCATGTTTGCATATTTGGTAAGACTTTCAAACTGCTAGTTATTCGTCAACTATCAGCTACTTAACAACATCATGAAGGTATAGATACAACTGTTTTCGTGGAGTCGTATTCAAAGGAAATTCTATTTACCTCTACTCTGTACAGCTTTCAGCGTCGTAGTTTTCAAATAATTTCATATTTTGTTCGGAAAACCCCAGTTGCATCATAATTCTGGGAATTTTACAAGGGAAGTAACTCTAGATTATTATGACACTTTATTTTCTACGATGGCCCATAAGGGACATGGACACGTTTTTAAGATGTTTCACGTGTTGGAGTATGGTATCACACATTTTTCATCCGAGGTGGAAATACATTAATATTTGAATCGGCGAAAACTAAACTGGAAAAAGTGCCATGGGACTGTAGCTCACCTGGATAATAGTCAACACAAACAAGCGCTTAACAATTTGCCGTCAGCATTAATATTCAAATATGTTCTGCTAATATTGAGAATAAATGTACTGACAAATATGTGACAATAATCCAATTTCAACAATATTTTTAATCTAGTAAAGGTAATATTGTATGCCATTGCAATACAGAACAGTATAGATTCACGCTTCATAAAATGTCAACTTTAATGCTGTATATGCCTTTATTTCTTTTGCCATACATTTTTTATTAAAATACACTTACAGTTGTGATGCCTTTCATTAAACATAACCCCATGGTGGTGATATTGAATTATCTGCCGTATCTTAGACAACAATACAGAGAGTAGAACATCATAAGCAGTTATGGAACCAGCCTTTTCTCTTATCCTGTTTGTTTATTTGTTTAACGCCACACTCAGCAATATTCCAGCTATATGACGGCGGTCTGTAAAAACTTAGTCAACAACTTAACGATTGAGATTACTTAGATCAATAATGGGTCATGCCCTCACGATTGGTCAAATTACGTTTATGTGTGTGGCATGGTACGAATCAATCTCCCAATGACAATTTAAGGGATTCTTGTTCACTCCTTTTGCAGCGTCTGGCCCTGTTCAACTAACGTAGTGGGTTGCCTTTGACATCGGCGTACACTGACCTCCTGATCATGTCCCAGACGTGATGTGGGAAAGGTCAGGACTGATGGCAGGCCATTGCATAATGGTGATTTTCTGCTGCAGGAAGTCAGTTACGATATGTTCACGATTAGTACGAGCGATATCGTCTTGGAAAACAAAATTTTGTCGGCGTTTCAGTGTAAGCTTTTCTATGTTTGTTTTCAGAGGTTTTAGGCAATGTTCAAGGTTCTCCTCCTATTTCTTAGATTTCCTCTTCAGTTTCCCTTCTTAAAAAATGTGCAGCTGAAAACCTGTGATAGTCGAAATATCCGATCATATCGTTCTTGGCCCTTTTGGGCCATTGTAGGTTTACACATATGCTCGAAACGGACGTTGAATCTAACAACTCTGTGGATCTCATGAATATCGACGTTAGCCAGTTCATCTGATGTATTTGTATAATCTTTTGTTTGTTTGTTTGTTTGTTTGTTGTTTAACGCCGCACTCCGCAACATTCCAGCTATATGACGACGGTCTGTAAATAATTGAGTCTGGAGCAGACAATCCAGTGATTGACATTATGAGCATCGATCGACGCAATTAGGATACGATGACATGCATCGACCAAATGAGCGATACTGACCACCCGATCCCCTTAGTCGCCTCTTACGACAAGCATAGTCGCCTTGGGTTGCTGAAGAACTGTTCAGCAACCCAAGGACCTGTTCTTTAGACCAGGAAGTATAGAAAATGCGCATAGTGATGAAATTACACTTTGAAAAACATATTTGTTTTTAACTTTTCCTATCTCACACTATGCATTCTTCTTTATTCTTTCGACTCTGAGTGGAAACGTGTCTGCAATGAAGGTTTCCAGCTTCTTAAGTTCATGCCTCATATCGCCACGGCCACCTCCCAGATCTGGGTCATGCGCGCTGTGCATGCTGGTTGACCTACTTGCCCTGAACACGTGTCTATCCCAGTCAACGCATTCTCTTTCAAATCGCCACGCACTGGTGACGTATTGTTATTAAAGGAATCCCTTTTGGGTTTTTTTCCTTGCGAGTGATCTTCATATCTTTGTTGTCTTCTTGACTGCATCTTCACTTATATCCCTATTTTGGGATAGTTATTCTTTATAATGGACGAACAGTCCACACGGCGACCAGTCTGCACTTTGTGCCGACGTGTTTTCGTTCCGTCTGACCGTGTCAGATCGTCTCTCTAAGACTGCAGAAAATCAAATCCACGAAAACCAAGAAAACACCGGTCAAGAAAACCAGATCGGCCCGATCGCCCACACCGGCGGGTCAGGATACTAGGAATCCCTCTGGTCCCTAAATTTCATAAGATGATGAGGGAGTATCTGACTCTGACTAAGTTTTGTTCGAGATGATATGGACTTTTTAAGTTACCTATCGGAACCAATGAATGCTGTTCTAGTGACCTTTGACGTGAAACGTTTATATTGCTAATATACACCATGCTCAAGGCCTTGAAGCGATGCAATATTGGTGAAATAATGATGCAGATGATATTGACTGCAATTTCACACAAACCTTCATCAGAGACCATATAATAGACCCTCTATTATATGGTCTCTGCCTTCATCATGGAATCTTTGAAATGTGTATTGGAGAACAATACCGTTACGTACTATTTCATCAACAAGTATTATCAGCAAATAAACGGAACAGCCATGGGAACAAAATTAGCACCCACATACGCTTCTCTGGTAATGGGATACATAGAAGAAATGTTATATGCCAAAGAAGAACAGCTGATGGATGTAAATACAGCTAAACATATTCGTGAAACATGGAGAAGATATCTGGACGACTGTTTTATTATTTGGTTCTCAACAGTAGAAGAGATAGACAACAGACAACCGAAGATTAGAAGAATTAAAGACATATCTCCAACTACAAGGATACCCATGTGGAGTGCTTGAAGACGCTGTAAATAAAACAATAAAAAATCCACGAGAAACATTGATGAAAACAATAGAAACAGATACAGACACGGACATTCTTCCATCTGTTTTGTTTGTACAATCCTAGAAACTGTTACATTATGCCCCTTCTAACAGCCAATCTTCCAATTTTACAGAAAAGTAAAGCCATGAAAAAAGGTTTATCTAAGCCTAAACTTATACGCAGCATTAGAAAGCCTACAAATCTCAAACAAATTCTTTGTCCGTCCAAATACTCACAAAATACAAATTCTGTCAGTGTAACAAAATGTCACACACCTCGATGTGGAACTTGCCCAATAATAATTGGAGACTGCAAATTTCAATTTTTGCGAAGATTACTGTCTATTTACTGTCTAAAACAACATGAACTTTCGCAGTAAAGATGTTATATATGTTTTAACATGTGCGGGATGTGGTGAGCATTATATTGGAGAAACTGGTATGCAACTAAAAAACCGAATCACTGTACAAAGACAGCAATTTCGAGATCCAAATGTACTTTGTATAAATGTAAGCAAACACATTGATGAATGCGGGAGTGGCCATTTGTTTAACAATGACGAACATTTACGAAAGGAAAAGGAACAGATGCTCATTAGGCTTTTGAAACTTTAACTTTATTCAAAATTATAATTTTCAAAACTTCCCCATGTAGCTCAATGTGTATTTACGCCTCCCACTAATACCACTATGACGTCATAGGCCTTATGACGTCAAAAAATAACAATGGCTGTCACCTTGGACTACGTTTTACTTCTCCCTCTATTGTCACTGTATTACTTGATAGGTATTATGACGCCATAAATACTATTGTTCTGCTCTCCCTATGACTACAACGAAGAGCCCTTGAGCAGTGAAAGATCTTGTGTGCATAAAGGAGTTTTGACAAGCTCGAATAAGCTGTACAGTTAATGTATAGTATAGTTAATGCTAATAAACTTGAAGAAATCACTTGTTTTATATAAAACCAACAGCATTCTATGTTCATTTTATTATTCAAATCCCGTGGAGATTCCAAAATAACATTTGTATAAATGTATATCATGTCCAATTTGTATTGTTGCATTTTAGGATTGACTGTGTATTTTTTTTCGGTTCATCCTGTGTGTTATCCTGGTGTCGATTCAATGAAATATAACACCGTCTAGCCATTCAATCTCAAACTCGCCATCTTTAAACGTATTTGACCTTCTTGCATGAATCATCTCAAAGGTTATTCGTTGGCACTTTTCTCTGTAACTAAAAATACTATTTTCTGAAATGAATTATGTATATGTTAATGGTTGTTGTTATGTGAACATTTCATCTTGAATCACCAACCAAGGTCCGACCAAATTCCAATTAGAAACAGAAAACATCTAATAATCGGTGGAACAACTTTTGAGAAGAACCCTAAGTGGTGTCCACGTGACGTGTGTGGCAATCTCACGTTCGGCTGCTTCCGTCAAGCCTGGAAAGACTGGTATGACTGGGATTATATCAGCGCCCTCTGTCGACAGATTGACTGTATGGGATATTCCAAAGCTTCACGATAGGTTCGGGACGCTTCCCTAGTAGAAAGGTAGGGAAACAGATGCTTGTCGTTCGTTGTTTGTCGGGTTTCAGCGATGTTTCCCGACGGAGATGTTATCCGTTGTCAATTACTTTAGCTTGTTCCGTACTGCAAACCTGAGGTTAACTGGTTCCACTGTCCGGGTGCGCAGCGAGCTCAGCGCTTTAAGCTCACAAACAGCTGCCCGATGTCTGGCCTCAGACCACAATTAATTTCCTTCTTTGCTATCTACAGTGACATGACAGCCCACCATAATTATTATCAGTCGTAGGCTGTTCTCCTGTTGCATGCTGACCAACCTGCCACTTGTCACTTAAAACGCAAACTTACGTCCAGCATCCACCACCTTGCTTTCGCAGTAACCACTGTCAACAATGCTCACCGGAAGTTTCGAGCCGAAACACACACAGCGGCCTTCAACTTGGGGTCAAATCATGGGAAGCTGGAATCAATACCTTCACAGATTGGGGCTAACACAAAATTGACAGCAAACTACAATGTCTTATCTTTCATTTAAGCTATCACAAGTCACTCCAAAAAAATTGCCACAGGCTGAACAGCCCATTTCAACTGGGTACTATATTCTCCTATTTTCCTTCCGGTTCATGGTAAAACTTAGGGGGGATAACTGTGGTCTGAGGCCAAAACTAAGGGGGGGTAACTGTGGTCTGAGGCCAAAACTTAGGGGGGATAACTGTGGTCTGAGGCCGTCTGCTCGTTAGGATAGACAGGAGCCTCGCGGGTGTAGAGTCGTGCACTGGCGTACATAGAAGTCTCAGCTGGATTAGGTCCGGTTGGACTTCCTATTATCCTTGAAACGTATTACAGTTTATTGTGCTGGAATAATTCTTCAAAGGGAAGCCGAACAACAAGCCCTGGGTATCAAAAGAGCTCAAGTCGGTCCTCAGCGAAAAGTCCTCAGTTGTTTGTTTGTTTGTTGTTTAACGCCGCACTCAGCAATAGTCCAGCTATATGACGGCGGTCTGTAAATAATCGAGTCTGGACCTGACAATCCTGTGATTGACATCATGAGCATCGATCTACGCAACTGGGATACGATCACATGCATCAACTAAGTCAGTGAGCCTGACCACCCGATTCCGTGAGTCGCCTCTGACGACAAGCATAGTCGCCTTTTACGGCAAGCATGAGTGCACTGTACAGGCGACAGGACGAACGTTTAACCCATTCAAAAGGACATCATGTGTGTAACTAGGTAATGCGAATCACTTTACAAACACAAAGTTGAAAAACAATAATCTACGTTCTGCCTGGAATGGCATTAAGGCTATCATTTGGACCAACAAAAAAAACACCGGTCCTTCGCCAGTGAGTTGAATTCTTTTTATGCTCGTTTGATACTGATAATTTTTCCTCCAAAGTGAATTTCAGTCCCTCCAGCAGGAGATAACTTAGCCATAACTAATGACGATATTTAATTCTTAAATGTCTTAGCGCACTAAACATACTCAATGTATATGGCCCTGATAATGGCCTCTACATGGTATAGTATTAAAAGAGTGTTGTGAGCAGTTTGTGCGGCATATTTCAAAAACCCTTTCAAGCTTCATGAGATTCCAAACACATTCCTCTATTTTGGAAACGTTCTAACATTGTACCTGTTCCCAAAAAGCAAAACCCAACTGTCCTCAATGACTAGCACCCACTGTCTTTAACTCCAATAGCTATGCCACGCCAGAAACCTATGACTGTGGGTTCGAATCCCGGTTCGCCACGATTATGTTTCTAGGTTTGTCAGCACCATACCCGTGCTCATGGGGTTTCACTGAAGTGGTAAACGTCTTAGACCTGCATCATTTCGGGCTTTCCTCCCACATGAAGCTGACACGCCGTGATATAACTGGAATACTGTTAAAAGCGGCGTTAAACACAACTCACTCACTCACTCACTCACTCACTCAAAAGCTATGAAATGCCTTGAACACATTATCAAGAGATTGTTATATTTCGAAGTTCAACATTTTCTGGACCCTTTGCAGTTTGCATATAGACCCAACAGAGGTGTCGATGATGCAACACAGACTCTCCTGCATAAAATCTATAGCCATCTGGATAACGGTAAATCTTATTTAAAAATGTTGTTCGTCGATTTTTCATTCGCTTTCAATACCAGATAGCCTCACTTACGTATGCAAAAGCTTATCAACATGGGTGTTAACTAAAATATTGTCAAATTGGTCGAATCTTTTATTGTAAACAGGCCACCGTTTGTCACCGTTAATGGCACCCACTCATCTCTTATTCTCACTTCTTGACGACTGCCTCAACAATAGCGACTATCCAGACTATCTCAAAGATCTTATATCCCTGTACTCTCCAGAGCGTGCTCTCCGATCCTCTGGTGGAACTCTACTGTATCAGCCTCTGTCTACTTCTGCTATGTCTGACGGTGCCTTCTCCTTTTGCAGTCCACAGTTATGGAACTCTTTGCCTTTGAATCTGAGAAACTCTGCTTCTAAGGAAACGTTTAAGTCTCTCCTCAAAACCCACTTCTTCACTTCAGCTTTTCAATAGATCTCCTGATTGTTGGCATATGTACATAGACATTACTTTTTAACTTTGTCACAGCGCCAGTGAGCAACTGTCGATGGATATTATCAATTATTATTATTATTATTATTACTTCTACAGGGGCCCCTCAGGGTTGTGTTAACTCGCCCATTTTATTCATTTTGTACCCAAATGACCGTATAGCAGTTTTGGTAATTGATTTGTGATGCTCTTATTTATTTGTATGTGTGTTTATCAGTGAACTGATCTCATCTCACCAGTTGCGCCCCCTTGATCTGCCCTCACGGGTGCTCATCACAGTTTGAAAGGGTCAGGATCACGTACGGTCTAGTAAAAGGCGACTAACGGGATCAGGTGGTCAGGCTCGCTGACTTGGTTGAGACATATCATCGATCCCAATTGCGTGGATCGATGCACAGGATATTAATCACTGGATTGTCTGGTCCAGACTCGATTATTTACAGACCGCCGTCATATAGCTGGAATATTGCTGAGTGCGGCGTAAAACAACAAACCAACCAAGAACCAACGTATGGTCTAATATATAAAAACCTGGAGGTTAATGCGTTGGCCGGTCAAATTGAAGACCTGAGTTCAATTGCCAGCATGGCTACAATATATGAAAACCATTCATATACTAGCCACATAAAGAAACTGTGCACGGAGAAAATATATTCTGGATTGAAATACAACACAGCAAGAACAAAATGATGCAGACGTTGTAGCAGCTGAATGATCGGACCATAAGAAAATGTCATCGGGACCTGAACAACATCTGTTACGATGACGTCAGAAGATCAAAATGGAGTAGGGGGTCAAACGACAAAGTCACAAAGTCAATAACGGGTATGACCACCCTGTGCGTGAATCACAGCAGTGCATCGGCGACGCATGGAGTCCACCAAATGGGCATGGAAGGTCTGGGGAATGGCCTGCCATATCCTCCTCAAATCCTGTGCCAAGTCACGGACGTTATCTGGAGGATGTGGAAGACGACGCAGACGGCGCTCCATTTCATCCCACATATGCTCTATTGGGGAGAGATCTTGCAGGCCATGGCAGTAACATGACATTGTTATGGTGAAGGAAATCCATTGCGACCCTAGCCGTGTGAGGACGAGCGTTGTCCTGTTGAAATGTCAATCCCGGGCCATGACGTTGCAGGAAAGGAATGACCACAGGCCTCAGAATCTGATCTCTGTAGCAAACACCGGTGAGATTGCCCTGAACAACCACCAAAGGGGTTCGGTGCCGTGCTGTTATCCCAACCCAAATCATCACAGAGACACCTCCAAAACGATTCCTCTCCACAATACAGTTGCGTGCATAACGTTCTCCCAAACGCCGGTAGACACGTTGGCGCCCGTCACTGTGGGAAATGTTGAACCTCGATTCATCTGTAAAGACAACATTTCTCCACCATATTCGAGGTTTGCGAACATGATTTCGACACCATCTTAGACGGTTGACTCGATGACGGTGTGTCAGGATGGGACGTATGGCAGGGCGTCGTGGTCGAATCCCGTACTGACGTAAACGATTCCTGACAGTGTTGGGATGGATACGGCGCAGTCCAGGAATTGTCTGGGACGTCGTTACTGCCGTTTGGAACCTGTGTCGGAGATGTGTCACTCGAATCCATCTGTCCTGTCTTGGCGTCGTTACTCGGGGACGTCCTGAACGTGGGTGGTCGGCAACGTCATTCGTGTTCTGATAACGCCTCACCAATGCCGATATCGTGTTACGATGGCATTGGAAATGTGTTGCCACCTGTTGTTGCCTCATTCCCGCTCGGATCATTCCAATGGCTTCATGACGCTGTGCAGCTGTCAATCTTGGCATGATTTGCTTGTGATATGCTTGTGTCTGCGCCTGAGAAGTTTTGAATTTTTGAATGACCACAGATCATGCTTTCCAAAGTGACAGCGAATTTTGAGTTGCACATGCTGTGTACAGCTGCACAGGATACACGTGCAGTAACACATTGCACGTCCATAGGCCCCCATCAATGACGTCATATCGCATGGCACGTGCATGAGCGTTTGAATGTCTCCAATAATTGCTGTGTTCAAACCTATATTTCATATATGGACGGTGTGCCCTTATATCTATATTTTCTCCGTGCACAGTTTCTTTATGTGGCAAGTATAGTTAGAATATGGCTAAGAGTGAAAAAAAACCAAAATCCTCTCTCCAAATAAGCTACTTCGATTGCTATGTAAACTGCTATGTATCCATACACTGACAAACACCTAGATCCCCAGTAAATGTTGCTGCGACAGGTACAAGACCTTCAGGCCTATCCTATCCTTTCTCAAAACAAATCTCTTCTCTTCAGTCATCATTTGGCGTGCCACTTAAGGCCCGACTTAATTTTGTTAAACTATTTCATGACAATATTTGACAAATTAAGCTGGCTTCAGGTTTTGCGAAACCGAAAAATGCCGAATGGACGGAAGAAAATGTGTTGTGTGAAGGATAAATTTCCGGGTCATTCTTGCAGCGTATTGTATGTAACGAAGTAGTTACTGATAAAATCGTCTGTCTCTAAAGAATATCCCATCTCCCCGAGGCAAGGGAGTAAACTGACGTTTAAAGTCCAGTTTTTTAGGAAGTTAGCTGACTTTTAAAGTCAGTTAACTCTCTTGCCTCGGGAAGATGCAAACATCCTAACCCCAAGAAAGGCCACTCTGCCCGGTAGATAGCGGAAGCACCTGTTCATGCAGACATCTGATGCAGTAAATTATTGAGTACATGACGCAAAGAGTCCCATGTTCAACATTGAGACGAGAGAAAGGATTCTTAACACCATTTCGATCCCAAGTATGGAACGCATTTTCATAACGTTGAACTGTTTCTACGTCTCGTCAAATCACATCTGTTTAAATCCTCCTTGTTTGTAGGGCTTTCTTCTGGTGACGATTAGTGCTATTTTCGTCAACCAAAATGAAGGGATGTTACACTCTGATCCTAAACAACCAACACGATGACGTCTGGTATCTTCAGAATTGTGGGGTAGCTTAGTGGTTAAAGCATTCGTTCGTGACGCCAAAGGTCCGGGTTCAATTCCCAGCAGGTTACAGTGTGTGAAGCCCATGTCTGGTGACCCTCGCTGCATCATTCCCGACTCGCTCACTCTAACATATTTATATATTTCAGCCAACTTTCTTTGTAGATTACAGGCGGCATCAATTATCCAGGATGGGAGGAGATACCGGAAGCTTGGCCCTGCTGTTGCTGATGTGTCTGCCTGGGTTCCAGGCCGCTAGGATTCTCTTCTTGTACATGCCAACATACAGTCACATCCGGGGATCTCTGAACGTGGCCACTGAGCTAGCTTCGCGTGGTCACGTGGTATGGAATGCTCTATCAACTAAACTGGCCAATCATAAGGGCATGCAAGCGACGGGTGTCAACATCCTCAAATACGATGCTGTTGAGGACTTAAACTTAGACAATTTTGTCGACAGTATAGTAGCCGATTGTTTGAAAGAAACTTGTACTTTGCACCTTGATGTCATGAAGAAAGTATGTGACCAAATACTGAGGGACAAGGAATTATTTAAGAGAATCACAGATTTGAATTTTGATTTGATTATACTTGATGTTGTTCCCGTCGCGAGAATGCTCACCGTCATTGCTCATAGACTGGACATACCCTTCATATTCATGGGGGCAGCATTCGAGCCTCAAGTCAGCCGGACCCCTTTCATTCCATCTGCGTCTCCGTTCATCATTTTCCCGAGGACGCCGAAAATGGACTTTGGGACACGTGTAGCAAATGTCATCACGACTTTGATGTACGTGTTTGTATATGATCCGTTCTGTAGCTTGAGGCCAGTAGCGACATACGCCCCAGAGAAGCCGTACATCTCAATGGAATCTCTGACAGCTAAGGCCTGGCTTTGGCTCATCGACATTGAGCCTCTCCTTCACTACCCAGTAGCCACCCTGCCCAACGTGAAGCTGATTGGATCACTGTCAGCGACTGAACCAAAGTCACCCCCTGATGAATACAAGAAGTTTATGGACGAGTCAAAAGAGGGCGTGGTTATTGTTTCTTTCGGAAGTAATGTGAAGTCGCTTCCAGATGTAATATCCAAAAGGTTACTTGAGGCATTTTCTCGAACGAACTACAGATTCATATTCAAGACTGACAAAAAAGTCAAAGTGACACGTAATGTAATTTTAACCGACTGGATGCCACAATCGGATTTATTCGCCCACCCGAATACTAAATTGTTTATCACACATTGTGGGGCTAGTAGTCAGAACGAGGCTTTCTTGAAGGGAGTTCCGATGATTGGCTTTCCCATATTTGGGGATCAACCGTATAATTCAGTGAAGCTCGTGTATCATGGTTTTGGTGTAAACATGGATTTAAGAACGTTTACTGTTGATGACTTGGTATCCAACATCAATGAGGTCATACAGAATTCTTCCTACTCACAGAAAATCAAGAAAGCTGCAGAAATCACGAAGCTCCGGAAAAGAAGTCCCAAAGATGAAGCTGTTTACTGGATAGAACACGTGCTCAAATATGGCGGCGCACATCTGAGGTCATATTGTCAAGACATGCCGTTGTATCAGTATTTGTGTCTGGACGTCATCGGGCTTGTCCTGTTCATCCTCCACGTGTGTATATTCCTGATATGGAAGTCGTGCTGCTATTGCTGTAGGAAAGCCAGTAATCAATCAAAACAAAAACTGGAATAAGTACAATTTGTTAATCCAAATTCTGGGGTCCGGGCCTTGATATTGCTGGACTTATTCTAAAACGCGGCATAAAACGCAAGTCACTCCCTCCCCATGAAAACGTGGTGTAGATATGGTAATTGTCAGTGTGAATGTTCCTGTTTGGCTGCATATCTCTGTCTGTCCTGTTGCCAGCATCATTGTGTCATTTGTAGACACAATGTTTGTTTCACCGACAAAGATACCTCTAGTTTTTCTAAAATAAAGATTTTAAGTATAAATGATTTATCGTTTTATCAGATATGCTGTTGTGTGTTGCCGTACCCTTTGGGCTCGGGCGTTGATGTTTCCAGTCACTGGTTTGGCTGGCCCGGACTCCATTTTGTACAGGCGAACGTGACATGCCTGTAATATTTCGGACAGCGAGGTTTGGCAATATTCCCCAATTCCCCGAATTGTGACGTTTATGTATTGTGTACAAGGTGGGTTTATGTTAAATCGGGGCTCGAATCCTAGATTCACCCAGGTACATGGTCTGTATGCACCGTCAGTGTGGGTTTCCCCATAGTGCTACACGTCTTTGACCAGTGCCACCCATGCCAGCCTCCCACATCAAGCTGACACACGGCGATTTAGGTGAAATTCTGTTCAAGGTTTAACCCTGAACCACTCCTGTCTTGTAAGTATAAGGGGCGGTCGGGTAGCCTAGTGGTTAAGGCGTTCGCTCGTCACGCCGGGTTTGATTCCCGACATGGGTACAATGTGTG
The DNA here is from genome assembly GCF_023055435.1 of Haliotis rufescens. NCBI lineage: Eukaryota > Metazoa > Mollusca > Gastropoda > Lepetellida > Haliotidae > Haliotis > Haliotis rufescens. Next base: position 16,587,211 of record NW_025963846.1, on the reverse strand, counting down.
AAGCCCATTTATTGTGTCCCCCGCCGTGATATTGCTGGAATATTGCTAAAAGCGGCGTAAAACCATACTCACTCACTGTAAAGTATAAAGTTAAAACAACTCCTTATGTTGTAGAAGTTACACATAACTTAACCATACCTGTTATCACTGCCTGGCAACCTCAGATGAAACTCGATATAGACTGAGTAATCATCATTTCCCAATGGAAACTGGTCGATGGTGCAGTGAAAGTGGAGAAAATAGAATCTGTTCTTACCTTAATCTTGGAATAGGTGACGAGTTACATTTCATGTTAAATTGCCCTAACCTAAATGTCCTCGGAAATCGATATTTTCTAAAATATTATCATTGCAAATATCCTTCAACTGAAAAATATATATCACTAATGTCTATACCAAATAAATTAGATTATATTTTTAACTTTTCTTTAAATATGTTATTGAAAAGATGCCCAGAGAATATCTTGATTCAAACTGAATAAATCTAGACTTGCGTGGGAATTTTGTGATATGTTACTTTCAAGGTCCGTATGAGAGACAAAGAGATTGATGTGGTTGGGGTTTTTTTTGGTTTGGTTTGTTGTTTTACGCCGCACTCAGCAATATTCGAGCTATATTCGGCGGTCTGTAAAATAATCGAGTCTGAACCAGACAATCCAGTGATTGATATCATGAGCATCGATCCACGCAATTAGGATGGATGACCTGCATCAACCAAGTCAGCGAGGCTGACCACCCGATCCCGTTAGTCGCCTTTTGCGATTGATGTTGCGTCGGTAGTGGAGCGATCGTGCCAGTGGGCCGACAGTCAGTCAAAGATAAATTCGAATCCCGGACTTGATAATTACACAAATAATCTTCGAATGGCGATGTGCCAGATGGGTAGAGGTGTGAACGTCAAGTTACAATGCATATGTTTCCGTCGAAAGGCAATGGAAATCTCCGTAACGAGAGGTGTACAAATAGTTTGATTAAATGAGATAGTCGTGATGGTAGTGACGGCAGTTATAAACGCCTTTCATTCAGACGGGATCAGAGTGCAAACCATCCTCGAATATCTGGATTATTTTATCTCCGATCTATGTCGGTAAGTACCCTGGACCCATTCGCCTCCATAGCCTCCTTTCTAAAGTAACGTCACCGCCTCCATCATTCCTATCCGGACAAACCGTTGACTGAAAGCGTGACCAACGATCCACGCCGTCGGTCACGACGACACATACACCACCGATGACAAGCTGAACTACTTTTGTCAGCTCTTAAGACAAGCATCACGTGGGTTCGTGGGGACCTATTCAGCCCCGGAATCCCTGAGGAGTCCGAAGGAATCTGATTATTGTCGGCTCATAGGTCGCATTAGTCATTTCGGGCAGCTAAGGGCGGAATCGGAACTAGTACCGTTGAGGTGACGTATCAAAACCGCTTACGGAATTTAAGTGAGTGATTGAAGGCGGTTTTACGAAGCATTTGGCAATATTCCAGCAATATCACGGCGGGGGACACCAGAAATGGGTTTCACACAGTGTACCCATGTGGGGATTCGAACCCGGACCTTCGGTGTGGCGAGCGAACGCTTTAACCACTAGGCTACCCCACCGTCCCTGACGGATGTGGAATCACGACCTTTAGCAGTGAGTTTGATACTCTTATCTTACCATATGTCTCTTATCTTCTCTCTGTGTTGTAGTGGATAGAGCGTTTCTGCCTGAAGAGCTGTTTGGCTCGATTGCCTGGCTGCGTCAAAGCAAAATACTGTAAATGATGGAACTTGTTGTTACCCCGCCTGGCGCTCGACATTAAGGAGATAAAGACTGATCAGTATAATGTGTCTGAGTGGGGTATCCATGTTGAATATGCGGCAAAATATCTCAATGGGCTAGCACTACAGAAGTGAATTGTCTAGACCGCGACGTTGAACCCCTTTTCACCTCAACTCATCTTAAGAATACACTGAGTCAGCACCAGATTTTGAGAACTTTATGCGGCGTGATGTGGCGATGCAGAAACAGAGATAGTGATATTACATGAATTCATGACCCTCGTTCCTTGAATATCCCAGTGTATGCTGACGTGGTCCTCCATACCGCCACCAGGTATCGCTCGTACCCCATTAACTGAATGAGCGATGTACGAGCGCCACGTGACGGCACTCCGAACAGTATCCTGAACAAGTGAGTGAGTGAGTGAGTTGGGTTTAACTCCGCTTTTAACAGTATTCCAGTTATATCACGGCGTGTCAGCTTAATGTGGGAGGAAAGCCCGAAGTGATGCAGGGCTCAGACCTTTACCACTTCGGTGAAACCCACAAGCATGGGTATGGTGCTGGCAAACCTAGAAACATAATCGGGGCGAACCGGGATTCGAACCCACAATCATAGGTTTCTGGCATGCCCAAGGGACATAACTCTGCACAGCGAATCGCGACGCCTTAGACGACTGGGCCACCCGTGCCCCCTATCCTGAACTAAGCAGAAACACTCCATTATTGTTCTCTTTTCGGGGGGCACGGACGGTTCAGTCGTCCTTGGCGCCGCAGTTCACTGTGCAGAGTTTGCGTTCCCATGCGAGCAAGAAACCTATGATTGTGGGTTCGAATCCCACATTCGCTCTGGTTTGTCTGCTCCAAATCCGTGTTCGTGAGATTCACCAAAGTGGAAAACAACTCATACCTACATCATATACTTCCACATCAAACTAACGCACCGCGATATATGCCACTCAATAGAAGTTAGGTCCACCTAATTCTTTTATATACCATAGTTAATCTGTCATGGTATGATTTGAAAAGATCGGCTGGACCTTAACTTCTTTTGAGTAGTATCACTGAAATACTGATCAAACTGAGAACTCACTCACTCATTCTATTTGCTATATTTTGCTACAGACAACCTCGACATCACTGTTATCGGGATGGGACCAGGAACCGGATGTGTCCTTCTGTTTCTGGGTTGTGTAACGAACCTTGAAGCCGCCAATATCCTGTTTCTATTTTTTACGTTATAAGTCACATCAGGGGCCACAGAGCTAGTCTCGCGTGGTCACGTGGTATGGAATGCTCTTCCAACCGAACTGGCCAATCACAAGGGAATGCAGTTACCGGCCGTCAATATTCGAAAGTAAGAGTCCGTAGATAACTACACCATAGAAGGGAAGCTAGTCGACCGTGTCATTACTGCTTACCTCAATGAAACCAGCGCACCGCCACCATTCGAGGTAGGGATGCAAGTATGTGACGGGAAGGACGACAAGATATTTAATGCTATGTACAATCTACATTTCGATTTGATTATATCTGACATTATTCCTATGCCAATACACCTGACCCTAATGGCATATAAGTTGGACATGCCGTTTCGTCTTCGTGGGGGCAACGTTCGAACCCCTTGCTAGCCTTTATCCCCACCGCACTTCCGCATCCAATCTTTGCATTACCAATAGGCATGGACTTTTGGACACGTGTTGCAAATGCAAATTTTAACCGTGCATGTGTACGTGTACGACATCTTCTTCTACGTATGCGTCGTAACTTACGCCCCAGAGAAGCCGTGCATCTCTATGGAATCTCTGACAAAAGCCTGGCTATGGCTCATTGATCAGAAACGACTCATAAACTACAAGAGCGCCATCTTGCCAAATGTGAACCAGATCGGATCTCTGTACGCGGTTGCACCTGAACCCCTTCCTGACAAATACAAAAAGGTCATGGACGGAGCGAAAGAGGGCGTGGTCATTGTTTCCCTCGGAAGTAATGTGAATGTCCAGACGTAATTTCCAGGAGACAACTGGAGTCATTCTCTAAATCGACTATAAATACATCTTCAAAATAGATAAGAAAGTAAATTTGGGAACCAATGTTTTGTTAACTGACTCGATGCCGCAGTCTGATCTTATCGCCCACCCGAACACCAAATTGTTGTGATGGTCAGAACGAGGCTTTCTTGCACGGAGTTCCCATGATTGGTGTTCCCATGTTTGCTGAACAGCCCTATAATGCCAAGAAGTTCAGTGACTTTGGTTTCGGTATCACGATGGATTTGAAAACTTTTCTGTAGATGACTTGGTATCCAACATCAATGAGGTCATACAGAATTCTTCCTACTCACAGAAAATCAAGAAAGCGACAAAAGTGAGGATGCCGCAGGGAAAGATGTCTCAAAGATGAAGCTGTTTACTGGATAGAACACGTACTCAAATATGGCGGCGCACATCTGAGGTCATATTGCCAGGACATGCCGTTGTATCAGTATTTGTGTCTGGACGTCATCGGGCTTCTTCTGTTCATCCTCCATGTGTGTATATTCCTTATTGGAAGTCGTTTTGCTTCTGTTGAAGAAGAACTGAACTGTTCAGAAGCCAAAAGCAAAACGTGAATAAATACTTGCCATTCCTGTTTTATTTCTTCACGCAAAACACCCTGGCCTGACAACAGTTTGAAGTATGAACGTTAAATCTGTAACTACTCAACACACGGTGAGCTTAGGTTATGTAAGGAAGCCACCCTTAAATGTTCTTGGTGTGTGCGTGCGTGCGTGCGTGAGCGTGCGTGTGTGTGTGCGTGCGTTCGTGCGGTTGCATATGTGGTGAAAGGATGGAGTGGTTCTTAGAGACATGAAACCTTTGGGTAGGATAGGTGCGATATTTCCCTTTATAAGTTTTTTTTTGTTTGGTTCGATCCCCGGCCGCGTCATACCAAACGACGTTAAAAGATACTTGTTGTTACCCTGTCTGGCGCTCGGCATTAAGGGGCTTAACAAGGACTGGTCGGCTCGGAGTCAGTATACTGTTTCTGAGTGGGATATTCATGTTAAACTGCGGCATGGTATCTCAGTGTGCTAGCGCTATAAATCGGCATCACGTGCATGCACGTCGCTATATAAGTGCAATAATCTGGGATGCTGACAAACCTAGAAACATTATGGGGGCGCACCGGAAATGCGAACCCACAATCACAGGTTTCTGGCCTACCAAGGGACGCAACTCTGCACAGCGAATCGCGGCGCCTTAGACGACTGGGCCAGCCGTGCACCCTCCTGTGCTCAAAATCACTCACTCACTCATATTAACATTTATGTGAACAGTGCTGTTGTTTTGGTATTATTGTGTTATTATATGCTGCTGACAACGATTTGGTATACCATCAAACAATCATGTTATCGTGTTTCTCGGGGGCATAAAACAGTGTGCAAACTTTCATGATCAATCCAAAACAATCATATATTTATGTACAGCATTATCAGTTTCATCGTTGTCATGAAAACAGAATGTCCGCCTTGGACTGGAATGTTCAGTGTCTGTGTTTGGCGAACACCCACAGTCCTTCAGTCGACTTCATTACGCCGGCATACCTTCGTCCGGCTTTGTAGCTCGTATCTGCCTCTAACTTGTATCTGAAAAGCCAAACAAACATTCGTACTCATTACTGTTTTGGCAATGGAGCCCGCCCGGAGAGCGGAAGGTCCGTGGTTCGATCCCCGGCCGCGTCATACCAAAAGACGTTAAAAGATGGTACTTGTTGTTACCCTGTCTGGCGCTCGGCATTAAGGGGATAAAACAAGGACTGGTCGGCTCGGAGTAGGTATACTGTGTCTGAGTGGGGTATTCATGTTAAACTGCGCCATGGTATCTCAGTGGGCTAGCACTATAAACTGGCATCAGTCCAGACTAGTACAAGCAGCCACACATGCACGTCGCTATATAAGTGCAATTATCTTGAACGCGACGTTAAACCCAATTTCACCTCACCTCACCTTTAGCAATGGAAACTAGATTGAATGGACATGTGGATCAACTTGTCCACCTAATTTAAATTTATTTTGAAATGGACTGTTGCTCAAACATTATAATAACAGAACGATCTTTTAAATTTGTAAAGTTGAAATCATATTTAATAAATCATTAAAGAAATTATACCTTTGAAGAATTCTTCCAAGCATGACCTTTTCCTCATGTAAGGCGAAATGTTGTCCGATACAGTTTCTGAAAAGGAAACACAAACATGAGCAATGTCACAGTCTCAAACACTGTATCATATCCTCACCTATATTCGTGAGGGTTAAATATACTGAACGGCAAAAGATAGTTTGTTTTTCATGTAATTGGAAATTGAAAGAATTGTTGTTAAATTTGTTTATGTTTATTTAACTATCACTCATTCCTGCAATTTGTAAAAACTCATCAGTGGCTGGGTATTTTATGTAAAAGTAAGTTGGTTCAACGAAGACTAAGGGTAAGAAAGGAATTTGCAACCACATGACCCCAACACCGTGTAATGTTGTAATGTTGAAAATGTATGCCGAAAAAAGCAAATTTATTTATTTTCAGATTTAATATTTCGAAGATACCCATAAGCAGGTTTTTTTATGCGAATTTTTTCTTATTTATTTTATAAGTTTTAAATTATTATTTTTTAAATAGAATTATGTAGAAGTTTTCTTTGAGTGCTCACTAAGCACACGCAGAGTTCATTTCTTGGATACAATGTCGCTAATTTGAGATATTGTTGATTGAAAGTAAATAAATGATAAAATCATCTGAGAGCTATAGTTTCTTTAGCTCCTCAGTTCAGGGCCAGTGGGAATTAAGTATCAGAACTTGATTCTGACAAATACTAAAGTTCTAGATAGTTCTTATATGTAATACTTCATAATGTTTCTACACACTTAAGCCGCCTCCGTGGCCTAGGGGTAGAGCGTCCGCCCGGAGAGCGGAAGGTCCGGGGTTCAATCCCAGACCGCGTCATACCAAAAGACATTAAAAGATGGTACTTGTTGTTACCCTGTCTGGCGCTCGGCATTAAGGGGCTAAAACAAGGACTGGTCGGCTCGGAGTCAGTATACTGTGTCTGAGTGGGGTCTTCATGTTAAACTGCGGCATGGTATCTCAGTGAGCTAGCACTATAAATCGGCATCAGTCCGGACTAGTACAAGCAGCCACACAAACACATACACGTACATGCACGTCGCTATATAAGTGCAATAATCTCGGACGCGACGTTAAACCCCATTCACCTCACCTACACACTTAAAATCTGCTTCCTGGAAAACATGGAAGAACATATAGCAGCATAACCGAGGGCTATCACACATTGAACACATGTTTATACTATAGTCGGAATCGAATAATGGAATCTGCTTTTAGCAGAGATTTCTTATGGTTATGTGAAGGGTTTTGACTTAATACGCGGAGGTATCGACCATATCCCGTAAGATGATATTACGCGACAAAATAAACACAATTAATAACTTCTTTGATATAATGTAATAATAAATACGTTTTGGTTCAGATCTTCATGTCAAGCAAGACTCGACAATACTACATGTTTCACTACCAACTACAGCGTTAGAACCAACCATTACCTTGAGCTTCCTGGCTACCCAGGCGGAAAAGGTGACTGAGGCGACTAACGGGACCGGGTGGTCAGGCTCGCTCGCTGACTTGGTTGATCCAATTGAGTGGATCGATGCTCATGATATCAATCACTGGATTGTCTGGTCCAGACTCGATTATTTACAGACCGCCGTCATATAGCTGTACTATTGCTGAGTGCGGCGTTAAACAACAAACAAACAAACAAAACCTAAGCTTGGCACACCAAACACAGCTGTGGCATCACCGAAGGCCATAAAAGTTATCCTAACCCGACAAAGAGACTGGATTGACACACCAACTGCAGATGTAGTATTAACACGGGACATAAGGTTATCCCAACCCGACAAAGAGAATGCTTGACACACCAACTGCAGCTGTAGTATTAACACGGGACATAAGGTTATCCTAACCCGACAAAGGGAATGGTTGACAGAACTGCAGATGTAGTATTAACATGGGACATAAGGTTATCCTAACCCGAAAAAGAGAATGCTTGAGACACCAACTGCAGCTGTAGTATTAACATGGGGCATAAGGTTATCCTAACCCGACAAAGAGAATGCTTGACACACTAACTGCAGCTGTAGTATTAACATGGGGCATAAGGTTATCCTAACCCGACAAAGAGAATGCTTGACGCACCAACTGCAGCTGTAGTATTAACATGGGGCATAAGGTTATCCTAACCCGACAAAGAGAATGGTTGACACACCAACTGCAGCTGTAGTATTAACATGGGGCATAAGGTTATCCTAACCCGACAAAGAGAATGTTTGACACACCAACTGCAGCAGTAGTATTGACATGGGACATAAGGTTATCCTAACCCGACAAAGAGAATGGTTGACACACCAACTGCAGCTGTAGTATTAACATGGGGCATAAGGTTATCCTAACCTGACAAAGAGAATGCTTGACACACCAACTGCAGCTGTGGTATTAACATGGGGCATAAGGTTATCCTAACCCGACAAAGAGAATGGTTGACACACCAACTCCAGCTGTAGTATTGACATGGAAAACATGGAAGAACATATAGCAGCATAACCGAGGGCTGTCACACATTGAACACATGTTTATACTATAGTCGGAATCGAATAATGGAATCTGCTTTTAGCAGAGATTTCTTATGGTTATGTGAAGGGTTTTGACTTAATACGCGGAGGTATCGACCATATCCCGTAAGATGATATTTCGCGACAAAATAAACACAATTAATAACTTCTTTGATATAATGTAATAATAAATACGTTTTGGTTCAGATCTTCATGTCAAGCAAGACTCGATAATACTACATGTTTCACTACCAACTACAGCGTTAGAACCAACCATTACCTTGAGCTTCCTGGCTACCCAGGCGGAAAAGGTGACTGAGGCGACTAACGGGACCGGGTGGTCAGGCTCGCTCGCTGACTTGGTTGATCCAATTGAGTGGATCGATGCTCATGATATCAATCACTGGATTGTCTGGTCCAGACTCGATTATTTACAGACCGCCGTCATATAGCTGTACTATTGCTGAGTGCGGCGTTAAACAACAAACAAACAAACAAAACCTAAGCTTGGCACACCAAACACAGCTGTGGCATCACCGAAGGCCATAAAAGTTATCCTAACCCGACAAAGAGACTGGATTGACACACCAACTGCAGATGTAGTATTAACACGGGACATAAGGTTATCCCAACCCGACAAAGAGAATGCTTGACACACCAACTGCAGCTGTAGTATTAACACGGGACATAAGGTTATCCTAACCCGACAAAGGGAATGGTTGACAGAACTGCAGATGTAGTATTAACATGGGACATAAGGTTATCCTAACCCGAAAAAGAGAATGCTTGAGACACCAACTGCAGCTGTAGTATTAACATGGGGCATAAGGTTATCCTAACCCGACAAAGAGAATGCTTGACACACTAACTGCAGCTGTAGTATTAACATGGGGCATAAGGTTATCCTAACCCGACAAAGAGAATGCTTGACACACCAACTGCAGCTGTAGTATTGACATGGGACATAAGGTTATCCTAATCCGACAAAGAGAATGGTTGACACACCAACTGCAGCTGTAGTATTGACATGGGACATAAGGTTATCCTAACCCGACACAGAGAATGGTTGACGCACCAACTGCAGCTGTAGTATTAACATGGGGCATAAGGTTATCCTAACCCGACAAAGAGAATGGTTGACACACCAACTGCAGATGTAGTATTAACATGGGGCATAAGGTTATCCTAACCCGACAAAGAGAATGCTTGACGCACCAACTGCAGCTGTAGTATTGACATGGGACATAAGGTTATCCTAACCCGACAAAGAGAATGCTTGACACACCAACTGCAGCTGTAGTATTAACATGGGGCATAAGGTTATCCTAACCTGACAAAGAGAATGCTTGACACACCAACTGCAGCTGTAGTATTAACATGGGGCATAAGGTTATCCTAACCCGACAAAGAGAATGGTTGACACACCAACTGCAGCTGTAGTATTGACATGGGACATAAGGTTATCCTAACCCGACAAAGAGAATGGTTGACACACCAACTGCAGCTGTAGTATTACCGTTTACCACTCAGTTATCCTTAACCTTAAGAGAGACTGGCTTGATACTCCAACTGCAGCTGTAATTTTGTCGTAGGCTACCAGGTGAAGATCCGAGTTAGAATAGGTCTTCAGCAACCCTTGTTTACCCTTAAAGGCGACTATGCCTTTTCGTAAGAGGCGACTAACGGGATCGACAGGTCAGGTTCGCTGACTTGGTTGATGCATGTCCTGGAATCCCAATGGCGTAGATCGATGCTCATGATGTCAATCACTGGATTATCTGTTCAAGACCCGATTATTTACAGACCGCCGTCATATATCTGGCATATTGCTCGACAGCGTTAAACAACACACTAGGTTGTCCTACCCCAGCAGAAAGACTGTCTTGTAACACAACTACAGTTATAGTATTTCCGTGGGCCACTAGATTATCCTAACCCAGCTGAGAGACTGTCTTGACAGTGATGTAGTATTACCGTGGGCCAGCTGAGAAGGGGATGTATGCGTAGGTGTCCTTCTTCTGGATGTTCTCGGGCAGAAACCGATCGGGATCATACACATCCGGGTCCTCCCACACATCCGGGTTGTGATGAAGATTCCATATCATCATTGCGACGAGTGTTCCTACTGGGAACACCTTCCCGTCAATGTCCATGGGATTCTCCAGTTTCCGACTGATGAACGGAACGGGCGAGTGGAACCTCATCCCTTCCTTCAGACATCGCGTCAGATACTCCATCTTGGGGATGTCATCCCTAATAACATATACATGTTTCATGAACCTTCAACTTACTCAAACCTCACCAACCCAATCGGCGAACATATTAACATATACAGGCTCATCGTTTTCGGAAGTATGATCTAATATTGGCACTCCGACTTGCTCGTAAGGACTTTGAACAAACGAGGTTTCACATTAATAAACAGCAGCTTTCGAAATACCCCTTCCCTTGCTGCAAATCACTAACGACGTAAAGAATCAGGCCATTCCACTAATTTAGTGTGGTTAACCTGTGACTTATTCAAACCACATAGCCACGTTTCTGTTAACAACAGCACCTAACGCTTAGGCCTTCTGTGAAAACCAGTAACTAGATGATGTACCCGGTCAGATGATGTGCCCTACCAGGTGATCTACATGTCCCCTACAAAACGAGCAAATGTGCCCAAATTATGGGCCCTACCATGTGACGTGCCCTACCAGGTGATGTGCCCTACACGTGATGTGCCCTACCAGGTGATGTGCTTGGACTCTCTTCCTTCCAGCAGTGTGTCCAGTTCCTCCTGTATCCGGGTCTGGAACTCGGGTTTGGAGGCCATGGTGAACAGCGTCCATGATATCCCACTGGTCGTTGTGTCGTGACCTTTACAACAATGGAATATAGCCTTGAAATAAAAGTTCTTCAGAAGAGTAGCACCAGATTCATCCTATAACTGGACCATCATACTCTTTTATCTCCAGGACTCACATTTCGGTAATCCTACACTAACCCACTGGATCTATTCACGTGGTTCTTGCACACACACATTACCCGCCCTTGATTTCGCTGCAAAGTATATGTAACGGACCAATCAGAATACGAGTTACAAACCAGCCCCAATATTGGGTTGTCGATATCAACATCATGGCGGTCAGTCCCATTGATTACGACATAGTTTGCGATAAATTCAACATTGAAAAACTGACTGACAGGAAAAAGAAAGCCCTGAAAATTCTTTTCCTAGGAAAGGATATCTTCATGTCCATTAAAACTGGCGGTGGCTTAGGTTTCAAGGCAATACGAGTTACCTCCCTGAAACATTTTCTTGTTCCTCATCTCAACGTTTGATTGGTCGGTAAAATGTGAATGAAAATAAGGGCAGGTAATTTAAGGTCGCGAAAAACAGGGGTGAGTGTAGGTTTTCCGAAATGCGATCTCTGGAGATATAGAGGATGCCGGACCATGTCATTCGTAACAAAGGTGTATATTTGTTGTACATTTGACGAAGACTGCTTGACATAGCAGCAGATTTCTGCATCTTATACGCCGGTTTAGACCACGCCGACTGATAATTCTTGCCACCCATCTCTTCAGTACACAGCTACTCTACATGTTCCGCTCATGAAGTAAAAGCCAGGACTCCGATTTCATTTCACAACATAACTAATATATCCCAATATTCCACATCCTGAATGATTATATACTGAAATTACGTAATTAATTACTATAATTGTTAAAAGCTAAAAAGACTTATCATACAAAGGTCTTGAATGTACTTGCTAAATAAAATGTTATTCTAACGTATTTCAGAACCTGAATGGTAACTTCATTGATCCACATCACATTTTTTTCTTCAAGCAGTACAATGAACATTGGATAATTTGAACAATGAAACAATTAAATAACATATTTGAAACACATACATGTGTATGAAACAAATACATGCGATACGTTCCAGAATGAACCAGACATGTTACCGTTTCCTGAAACCACGTCATGTTTTGTAAAGATTTGGACGGGAATATGCTCTCGATCGATGTCTTGTGGAAACTTATGTCATTTGCAAGACATTATAAGATTTCTAACGATTCACGACGTATTTCCTGATAACATTAGCGTTTCTGGAGGCGGAAACATCAAAGTACTTGCAGAGGACAAATTAAATTCCACGTGCAGATTTCCTTTTAAAACCTTAGCCTACCCCGAACATACGTGTGAAATATTCCTTCCGTATTTATATTAAGGGCAATGGTGTGGTACCGTGGCTGGTCAGAATCTCTGTGAAATGTCAGATCCCCATCTCCAAGAAACAATATGTGTATTTAGACGAGAAGGCATTTTTAAGGAAAATTAAATACGCTTAACCATTTAGTTGAGAACGAACCATATAGTACTTTCAAATCTATCTATGACTAGAGAGCTACCAGTGATGTTTTTATACACCTTCGCGCCCTACATTAGTTGCCAGATGAACACGCTATCCCTTGCAACTCTTGTTCTTACAAATACCCTGTCCATGTTAATAGGTTAACCTAGTTTTAAACGATACAATACATTAAGTGGTAGAGTTTTGTTATGAAATAGGATTTCTTCTGTATATGATTACATATTAAATAAGCATAGACAATTGGGGCAAAAGCAAACACTTAGAGCTATTTAACAAGTCTATAAATTTCGGTTCGGTTGGAAAAATTAATAGTAATATTTTTTAAGAAATTAATTTTTAGCATAGAATAAACTGGACATACGACAAGGACAAGGAACGTGATACTGATGTTGAATGGTATCTAAGTTACATAGCTGGCATTTTCTGTCTTTTATTAAAAGTTTATCGACCAGTTCCAAGGAATATATCGTGCGATGAAAATCGGAACCTTGTTATTTAAATATATGGTTTCAGAAATTTACGGTATAGACATTTCCTTGATCAAGATAGAGATGAGACCATTTCTGCAAGGATACATATTTTAACCTAGGTGTGATAGATTTAATAAATTCAGTTGGAAATTTTAAGTGTTGTTCACACCAAACACAGCCAAAGCTATCGCTGTAGAATAATTGCTTTACGTCAGTTATCCAATAACCATTGTTATTATAAAGAATGATGAATTTAAAACATTTCTTAGGGAATCTATATGAGGACATTTAGTGTATGAATATATATACACTGGGAAAATTCCGCATTCTCTTTAGACCGTAACACTTGGTGTATTTACCTGATTGAGCCCCCAAACTCTGATTGTATGTCATATCTCCGAGAATATAAATATTCCTAAAAATACCTTTGAAAATAGTGCTGAACACCTTTACAAATAGTGTTTGAACCTATGCTAACATGCATGATCCATAACAGATGGCTCTTAACGTATAACCTAATACATGTGTAAGACGCAGTAGTCTCTAGATTGTTCACCTTTGTAAGACCAATTTTCATTATGTGCAAGCTTTCAATCATTCATAAAAAAACAATGACCATGTTTGAGTAAGGACAACGACATATTTCACAGATCTGTCTCAGACAGTTACCTCGACATACAGAGACCATACCTTCAAAGAGAAACGTGTCGACTTCATTCCTGATCTCCAGCGGCGTGAGGCCCTTGCCATCAGCATCTCGGGCAGTCAGCAGGACGTCCAAGAAGTCGAGGTAGCGGGTCTTGGGGGGTCCATCTCTCTCCTGCATAGACACAGTACAATATGACACACACGGGACAATGTTACACACACAGTACAATGTTACATACACAGTACACTGCTACATTCACAGTACAATGTTACACACACAACACAATGTTACATACACAGCACAATGTAACACACATGGGACAATGTTACACACACAGTACAATGTTACACACACAGTACAATGTTACATACACAGTACACTGCTACATTCACAGTACAATGTTACACACACAACACAATGTTACATACACAGCACAATGTAACACACATGGGACAATGTTACACACACAGCACAATGTTACACACACAGCACAATGTAACACACATGGGACAATGTTACACACACAGTACAAAGTTACATAGACAGTACAATGCTACATACACATTACAATGTTAAACACACAGCACAATGTTACATACACAGCACAATGTTACACACACAGCACAATGTTACACACAGTACAATGTTACACCCAGAGTACAATGTTACATAGACAGTACAATGTTACACACACAGTACAATGTTACACACAGAGTTCAATGTTACACACACAGCACAATGTAACACACAGTACAATGTTACACCCAGAGTACAATGTTACATAGACAGTACAATGTTACACACACAGTACAATGTTACACACAGAGTTCAATGTTACACACACAGTACAATGTTACCTAGACAATACAATGTTACATACACAGTACAATGTTACACACACAGCACAATGTTACACACACAGCACAATGTTACACACACAGTACAATGTTACACACACAACACAATGTTACACACACGGTGCAATGTTACACACACAGTGCAATGTTACACACACAGTACAATGTTACATACAAAGTACAATGCTACACACACAACACAATGTTACACACACAGTACAATCTTACACACACAGTACAATGTTACACACACAACACAATGTAACACACAGAGTACAATGTTATACACACATCACAATGTTACACACACAGTACAATGTTACACACACAGTACAATGTTACACATACAACACAATGTTACACATACTGTACAATCTTATACACACAGTACAATGTTACACACATACAGTACAATGTTACACACACAGTACAATCTTACATACACAGCACAATGTTTCGCACACAGTACAATGTTACACACACAGTACAATGTTACATACACAGTACAATGTTACACACAGTACAATGTTACACACACAGCACAATGTTACACACACAGTACAATGTTACACACACAGTACAATGTTACACACAGTACAATGTTACACACACAGCACAATGTTACACACAGTACAATGTTACACACACAGCACAATGTTACACACAGTTCAATGTTACACACACAGTACAATATAACACACACAGTACAATGTTTCGCACACAGTACAATGTTACACACACAGTACAATGTTACATACACAGTACAATGTTACACACAGTACAATGTTACACACACAGCACAATGTTACACACACAGTACAATGTTACACATACAGTACAATGTTACACACAGTACAATGTTACACACACAGCACAATGTGACACACAGTACAATGTTACACACACAGCACAATGTTACACACAGTACAATGTTACACACACAGTACAATGTTAAACACACAGTACAATATAACACACACAGTACAATGTTACACACAGTTCAATGTTACACACACAGCACAATGTTACACACACAGTACAACGTTACACACACAGTACAACGTTACACACACAGTACAATGTTACACACACAGCACAATGTTACACACACAGTACAACGTTACACACACAGCACAATGTTACACACACAGTACAACGTTACACACACATCACAATGTTACACACACAGTACAATGTAACACACAGTACAATGTGACACACACAGTACAATGTAACACACAGTACAATGTGACACACACAGTACAATGTTACACACACAGCACAATGTTATACACACAGTACAATGTTACACACACAATACAATGTTACACACACAGTTCAATGTTACACACACAGTACATTATTATAGGAGACCTATTCTGCCCCTGAATCACCTTGGGCATTACTCTGTGAAATGAATTATATAAATTGTTTATCAAGTTAGACACTGACCAAGGTCCGTCGCCTCTTGTCGATGATGTCTTCCGCCCAGCGATGTACAAAGTCACACTGCTTCTTAAACTTCTTCCCCTCGGACGAGTTCTAAAAGATGAAGTCAAACTGGTGCGATTGGTTGCTGAAAACAGAAGTCTTTAATCATCCTCGACGGTATTACTTCTTTAACCTCAAGTGAAGCCAATTATAATATAGCCTGTTCTCCTGACTATCTTACAAAGGGGACATTAGATACGGGCTTTCTCAAATCTTTATTTATGTTGCAATTTTTAACAGTATACCCCTGACCTGTTTCTGCCGTACACCCTACAGTTTGAATTTATTTAGAGGAGGAGCATTTTATCTTGACAGGTATAATGCAAACTTTTCTACTACCACGTCTTGTATAATAGTGAAATATTTCACATTGGAGGCACTGGAAACTTCTATGTGATAAAAAATCGAAATAATTAATTTCTGCGTAAATACACTTAAAAAACATTTACGTATTTCATATTGAGCAAACGTCATACATTTCTCTAGACAACGTTTCATTGTTACTCTATTGCAAATAACCATAATACGTTAAAAGATGGTACTTGTTGTTACCCTGCCTGCCACTCGGCATTGAGGTGATAAAACAAGGACTGGCCGGCTCGGAATCAGTATACTGTGTCTGAGTGGGGTATCCATGTCAAACTGCGGCATTTTATACAAACACACACGCAGTGCATGTCGCTATATACGAGCAATAATTCTGAACTCGACGTTAACCCCCCATTCCACCTCACTACACCATATTGCTAATAGTCTGATTCTGTGCGAATAGTCCAATGCCAGTACACTTACAAGAGTCGGCCTGAAGCCAGCACGAGTAAGTCATTCACTGCGTTGACATATGGGTGTCTTTTCCTGAAAAATAAATACGTATACAGCTCATACCGACTGTTAAATGACTCAGTGCATGTACGTACAATTCATGATATCACCGTAAAGATTTTCTGAAGCTGATAACTAGCTATAACTTAACCCGTGTTGCTGTCTGTCTAATTCCATGTACTCACCCCTGTTGCTGTCTGTCACATTCCCCGTACTCATCCCTGTAGCTGTCTGTCACATTCCCCGTACTCACCCCTGTTGCTGTCTGTTACATTCCCCGCACTCATCCCTGTAGCTGTCTGTCACATTCCCCATACTCCCCCTGTTGCTGCCTGTCCCATTCCCCGCACTCACCCCTGTTGCTGTCTACCACATTCCCCGTACTCCCCCTGTTGCTGCCTGTCACATTCCCCGCACTCACCCCTGTTGTTGTCTGTCACATTGCCCGTACTCACCCCTGTTGCTGCCTGTCACATTCCCCGCACTCACCCCTGTTGTTGTCTGTCACATTGCCCGTACTCACCCCTGTTGCTGACTGTCACATTCCCCGCACTCACCCCTGTTGTTGTCTGTCACATTGCCCGTACTCACCCCTGTTGCTGCCTGTCACATTCCCCGCACTCACCCCTGTTGTTGTCTGTCACATTGCCCGTACTCACCCCTGTTGCTGCCTGTCACATTCCCCGCACTCACCCCTGTTGCTGCCTGTCACATTGCCCGTACTCACCCCTGTTGCTGACTGTCACATTCCCCGTACTCACCCCTGTTGCTGCCTGTCACATTCCCCGCACTCACCCCTGTTGTTGTCTGTCACATTCCCCGTACTCCCCCTGTTCCTGTCTGTCACATTCCCCGCACTCACCCCTGTTGCTGTCTACCACATTCCCCGTACTCCCCCTGTTGCTGTCTACCACATTCCCCGTACTCACCCCTGTTGCTGTCTACCACATTCCCCATACTCCCCCTGTTGCTGCCTGTCACATTCCCCGTACTCACCCATGTTGTTGTCTATCACATTCCCCGTACTCACCCCTGTTGCTGTCTGTCACATTCCCCCTACTCACCCCTGTTGCTGTCTGTCACATTCCCCGTACTCACCCCTGTTGTTGTCTATCACATTCCCCGTACTCACCCCTGTTGCTGTCTGTCACATTCCCCGTACTCACCCCTGTTGCTGTCTGTCACATTCCCCATACTCACCCCTGTTGCTGTCTGTCACATTCCCCATACTCACCCATGTTGTTGTCTATCACATTCCCCGTACTCACCCCTGTTGCTGTCTGTCACATTCCCCGTACTCACCCCTGTTGCTGTCTGTCACATTCCCCGTACTCACCCCTGTTGCTGTCTGTCACATTCCCAATTTTCACCCCTGTGGCTGTCTGTCACATTCCCCGTACTCACCCCTGTTGCTGACTGTCACATTCCCCGTACTCATCCCTGTTGCTGCCTGTCACATTACCCGTACTCACCCCTATGGCTGTCTGCCACATTCCCCGTACTCACCCCTGTTGCTGTCTGTCACATTACCCGTACTCACCCCTATGGCTGTCTGCCACATTCCCCGTACTCATCCCTGTTGCTGCCTGTCACATTCCCCGTACTCATCCCTGTTGCTGTCTGTCACATTCCCCGTACTCACCCCTATGGCTGTCTGCCACATTCCCCGTACTCACCCCTGTTGCTGTCTGTCACATTACCCGTCCTCACCCCTGTTGATGTCTGTCACATTCCACGTACTCACCCCTGTTGCTGTCTCTCACATTCCCCGTACTCACCCCTGGTGCTGCCTGTCACATTCCCCGTACTCACCCCTGTTGCTGTCTGCCACATTCCCCGTACCCACCCCTGTTGCTGTCTGTCACATTCCCCGCACTCACCCCTGTTCCTGCCTGTCACATTCCCCGTACTCACCCCTGTTGCTGTCTGTCACATTCCCCGTACTCACCCCTGTTCCTGCCTGTCACATTCCCCGTACTCAACCCTGTGGCTGTCTGTCACATTACCCGTCCTCATCCCTGTTGCTGTCTGTCACATTCCCCTTACTCACCCCTGTGGCTGTCTGTCACATTCCCCGTACTCACCCCTGTGGCTGTCTGTCACATTACCCGTACTCACCCCTGTTGCTGTCTGTCACATTCCCCGTACTCAACCCTGTTGCTGTCTGTCACATTACCCGTACTCACCCCTGTTCCTGCCTGTCACATTCCCAGTACTCAACCCTGTTCCTGTCTGCCACATTCCCCGTACTCACCCCTGTTGCTGTCTGTCACATTCCCCGTATCCACCCCTGTGGCTGTCTGTCACATTCCCCGTACTCACCCCTGTGGCTGTCTGTCACATTCCCCGTACTCACCCCTTTGGCTGTCTGTTACATTCCCCGTACTCACCCCTGTTGCTGGCCGTACATTCCCCGTACACACCCCTGTGGCTGTCTGTCACATTCCCCGTACTCACCCCTGTTCCTGTCTGCCACATTCCCCGTACTCACCCCTGTTGCTGAATGTTTTCCTCGACAGACATGGCGCACCTCAACAGGATATCAAATGTACACAGACTGATCATGTTGAATAACTCAAAGCTGGTGCCTTCCTTCACGTGATTGTCAATCTTCACCTGTTAAACAAATGTTGATACGTGAAAATTCTCTTTGAGTGTATGAGTTCGCTTTAACTTCGGTGTCAGTTTTTTCACGACGTGACATCTAGATGTGGGGGGAAGCCTGAAGTGATGCAGGTCTTAGATGTGTAGACATTCGTGAAACCCGGTTTTAATCGCTAATGGGGCCTTTACACAGGATGGCGACCTTTGTGCCTCCCGTGTGCGACCATAAAATTTGCCAGGACGTCGTTGGAGGCTCAAAGGAGGCAGAATGGCTGCCTAGGTCGTTCAAATGTAGTACACAGGAGGTTCAGGCATCGCCATTAATGCCATGGTCGCCGTCGATGTTCAAAACAGTTGCACAAAGGTCGCCGAGGAGGTTGGTTGCTCGAAGGTGGCCCAGTGGAGGCACAAGGGAGGCACAAGCATTGCCGCTGTTGCAGAATGAAGGCACAGTGGTCGCTCAATGGTCGCTAGGTAACAGATGCGTTCTGCTGAAATATTTTCCCGCAAATCATGGGCGACGCTTCTGCCTCCCTTGGGCGATCAACAGCGTGCATTGAACGATGACTTTGGCGACCACCATGCCTCCATTCAGTGACCACGACAACCCTTGAGATACCATGGAAATGCTTCTGCATCTTTTCTGCCTCCTTTGAGCTACCTGCAGTGCCTCCTCAGCCTGCCTATAGAGGGCGTGTATCTGCAGTGTTTCATTGTGATTGCAGACGCTGAACAACTCGAGCACTTACTGCTGAACAACTGCTGAAGCAGGTACATAGAAACATGATTTTCTGGGTTTAGGCGACCATTGAGCTCAAAGGTGGCACAAAGGTCGCATATTTATCAAGGTCAGGAGGCCTATTTTGCTGTGCATCACACGATTTTAAACATAGCCTTCGATTAAGTTGACCATAAGAAGATGTTATACGTGTTGTTGAAGAAATGGTGCCATGGAAATATGAACAACGTTTTATGTTGTTTATATTCAGGTTTGTGTAAAAACAAATATAGTGGAGGCGGAATCCTTCTCATTACTTCTGGAGTCCGACAGGGATGTGACTTCAGCCCTATGTTATTTAGCTTTTTTATAAATGAACTTGCCAGTGTTATTTAAAAGTCAAGTAAACGTGGTGTATTTGTAAAACCATTAATTGAAGATATTATTTTGTTACTTTTCCTTACTGTTACTGTGTTAAAGCAACAACGTGGGAATGCAAATATCGATTAAACACATATTATTTATTTATTATTTAGAAATGGTTGTGTAATTCCTATACATGAAAAATGGTAACATTTAGGCTTCAATATGTTTTGTTTCATGAATATCTGGGCCTATTGTTTTCAACACGGTTAAATTGGTCCTTGGCATGTAAAAATTGGCATCACATTTAAACTTCGAAAGCTGTTAATTCAATTTATTATTTGTTCCAAAAGAATATGAATATTACATCCACAGCATGTACATTTTATTATTTTGAAAATGTACCAATTTTATTATATGGTGAGGAGAGTTTGAGTACCATGTACTTTGAATCTATTGAAAAGGTACAAACTGAATATTTTAAAAAGTTCCCTTCATTTCGAAAATTTACAAGGGAATATTTGAGGAAGTTGGCCGTTGCAATATACTTGTGCATAGTAGAATGTAGGAAGTTACTAACGATGGTATGTAAATTCTATCCACGCCAATGTTATTATGTCACTTAAAAAAAACAATTGGGTCTCCAATTAAAGGTATATGCTATTTAGTTGTGGATTTTCTTGTCTTGGAGGACATTTTTTTATCAAGAATGGCACGAAACTATTTCGTCTGAAAATACCTAATGCAATTTCATCTACCAATTGCAACCTTGGAATTATCTAAGTGACATTGTTGAAGGCATGTACTTCCAATACTAGACTTACCATCATGGTGTCAATGGCGTTGTTAGAGACCTCGACGTAAGGTTTGAGGATGTCGAAGTGGAAGGCGGGGGTGAGGAGGCGGCGAGATCGGTACCAGCGTTGTCCCCCCGCAATCAGGAGACCCTCCCCAAGCCAAGGCACCAATGATTCATACATGCTTCCAAATCCCCTGTTCTTTGGCGCTATGCAATTGCAAAGGTGAAGGTCAAAACTCCTCCAAGCATAGGTTCACTGATTACGAAATCGATTTATGTTTTGAAAGCTGACTGAAACACACTTG